>NC_140563.1:70737862-70800362 GCF_057381845.1 Rhamphochromis longiceps
CGCAGGTCTGCGGTAACCCAGCGCGTTCGGGCTCGGATCTGCGCCACGCTTTCTCCGCTTCAATCTGCAGGCAGCTGGCAATCTGCCTGCAGTTTTCGGAAGCCATTTTCACTGGCCACAGTGGCCACCGACACGGACCCACCTTCGTGCAGACACGCAGCGGGGACTGGGAGCCTCTCCCCGGGATGAACCGCGCTCTCTGCCCCCTCCCCCGTCCGCTGGCTCCGCCGCTGCCCGCAGATCACAAGTTTGGCGTTAATTTTTGCACCGACTCAGTCGCCTCCCCCGAGCTGTGACCACCATTTTTTATCACAGGAAATGACATGGAAAAACGGAAGAAAGCAAGTGCGCAAAAATTAAAGTTCACCGAATGCCTGCGGAGGCTGGAGGCCGGGAGAGGAGGCGGGCAGGCGGCTTTGGGTGCAGCTCAGTCCGCCTGTCAGCGCTCATCCCCGGCCAGCTGCAGGCTGCAGACCCGCCGAGGATCCCGGGCTCACCGGGTCACCCCCCCACCACACACACACACACACACACACACACACACACACACACACACACACACACACACACACACACACACAATTCCCTTTCTTAAGCGAAGGACAAACACATTTTTTTAAATGCAACTTCACCGCCTCCGTCACTGGGACATTTCTGTCTCGTGGAAGGATCGATACAGCTGATCAGCTGTGAGACACACTGATGACAAAACTGATCAGCTTACAGAAACAAGGCCGACTCATGGTTCATCATCTCCATCGGCCCTCCCCATAAGTGACACTTGGTACGTTCCAGCTGGGATGAAAGATGCTGAGGTTTCCTTCATTTATTTACAGACATTAGAAAAATGTCCATCTCCACCACTGGCCTCCACCCCCTCCTCAGTCACTCCAACCCTCTGCACGTCCTCCTTCACCACATCCATGAGCCTCCTCCGAGGCCCTCCTCTTCTCCATCTTCATCATCCTTTGTCTAATAAATCCAGTCTCCCCCTGCACATGCTGACCTCCACCGTCTGCAAACCATTCATGGCTGACACTGGTCTCCACCCTGCCTGCACTCCCTTCTTCACCTGCCTGTGGATGGTTGACCTCCACCTTCCAGCTGTCCTTTCTTATGCTTTCTCTGGATCCACAGAGACACAGAGCAGCTCCTCCTGAGCTTCTCTAAGCGTCTGATGGATGGAGGCTTGTTGGTGTTTTGATGCCCCGGTCAGGCGGGTTGGCTCCTCAGGTCTTCAACACCTCCAGCGGCATTAACCCCCCACCTCCGACAGGGGGCGCCACGTCTCATCTTTTAGTGCAGTTACACATTCGGGCGAACATTTGCCGGTTTGTTCAGCCTGATATGGAAAAAGTTCGATCGTGTTTTCAGCAGTTTGTTCCGCCGCGTCCACGAGGCTCGGGGTAAATGTCTGCGGAGCTCAGTGAAAAAAAAGCAAATCCATAGCAGAGGATGGTTTCGATCCATCGACCTCTGGGTTATGGGCCCAGCACGCTTCCGCTGCGCCACTCTGCTGCTCGTGGGAGAGGCCTCGCGGGTCTGTATATAAAGATCACACACCACGACGCTCGTATCTGATTGGTGCTTCTCTTCTTTGGCGGGTTTCAGATGCGGGAGTTTAGTTTTTAGGGTTTGGCCAGTTCGCCACACGCTTCAGTCCGGGAAGCACACGGGCACGGAGCCGCGGGACGACTAACCACAGGAAGTCATCGTCGTCGTTTAAAAGTGGACTCGGGATTCAGTCAGAGCTGAACTCTCGTGTTTTTACAGTGTGTGTGACGAGCACCTTCCTTTGTGTCCGATCTCCAGCGAGAATACCCGAGCAGGCTCCCGATTAGAAACGAGAAAAAGCAAAACATTTTTATCTTTTCTCACATCCACAGCGTCTGTGTTTGAGTCTCAGACAGCAGCTCCACATCGGCTAATTTACTTTGACATTTTTCACAGAGACAGGAGAAATAAAGGCTGTACGCCTTCTCTTCATTTCATCTCACCACTCCGCAAATATCTGGAAGAAAACATACGAAAATCTAATATACATAATTCAAAAGCTACGAAACGAATCAAATTAAAAGGCAAAAACGATTTAAAAAAAGGAAAAATATTCTCATTTGTAATACAGGGGCCGGCGGTTTTATTGTTAGGGACTATACAAACATTTGTTCTTAATGAATGTGGCTTCTTTCTTAAAACCAAAATAAACAGGCAGGCACCACACGGTCTGCTTTTCACAATTTATTAACAAAATGATAAAATAAATAAATACAAATTGATCAAATGCTCCTAATATCAACTCCTCCCCATGTTCCCTACAGTATTTCCTAAACACTGCATACAAAGAATTCATCACAGAAGAGGCTCAATACAGAGGTAAGAATCCCACCAGACCAGTCACAATGTCAGGCCAACAGAAGACACATCTGGAACAGAAGTCAAAAAAATAAACACATTCCTTTCCAAAATCATTATGAAAAAATACAAACAATTATACAAATATTCAGATTGTGTAATTACCAATTTACACATTATTCAGCACACCAGGTGAACTTTTTCTTTATTCATATCGCTACAATGCATCTCACCAAATGGAAGATAAAAAAAGACTTTTGTTTTTTCTTTTTTTGAACTTTTCTTTTTTGCACTCAAACACACCCCGATGGAATCAGCTGTGGATGAGGTAAGAAGCTGCAGGTGTACGTTTGGGTCCAGACAGATGGGCGGGCGGGCACGAGAGATTAATGACGTCATGTACCGACAGAATACTAGAAGGCCACAATCATGACTTGATCGTTTTAAAACTGATACAACTTAAAAGTCGGAGCAAACTACCTCGCAGGAACGACCCCCCAGCACAGTCTTTTGTTTTTTTAGAATGCATGAGCGGTTAATGTGACCACGAGCACGATGCCAACGCAGGAAAACGACATCCGTATGATATGCAGAGACGAAATGTATGCTCTCAGTGTTCTTTGGATAAGTTCACCCGGACGGCTCGGCGAAATCGAAACTGAGAAGCAATTTAGAGAGCCTTCCTCCCCGAACCTTCGCAGCTCTGCTGGGATCCCAACAGTCGGCACGCCGCATCAGCCAAATCAAGACTACAACGAAGAACCTAAACCCATGGATGTATCCAGAGAGCTGATGCAGGGCAGACACTCAGGCCTAACGCATGCCTCCTTTCCCCCACAGAGCTCCTGCTCTGTAGCCCGGCATCACCTAAACCTCAGCCAAGCCATGAATCAAACAGTCATTGAACAAAGCAGAACCAATCACAGCAGCGATTTCTCTCTGTTAACCCACGAGCCGGACAAAGCTAGGGCTACTTTTTCGATGATCTTCCTCCTGCGTTCCACTGACACGGTGCTGATGAGGTCAAAGTTGGGTAACTTCCCAGAAAGAAACTAGCGGCGGGCACAATCCGTCGACTGCGTTCATGTTTGAACCAAGCGCTGGTCGAACTTGGGGTGACGTTACTCCAAATCCACAGGCTACTTCTACCAATCACCGGTAAGCGTTCTGCGGTAGGACCGCCCCACAAACGGCAGCGTGTCAGTGGAGAACAGGTGTCCAGTTCTTCTTCATACATCCATGGAAAAACCTTCTGATTCTGAAGAAACCCTTTGAACGCAGATGGTCGCTGCAACGTTTAACACCTAAACGGCGCGCTCTGGCATCCGTGTCTGCCAGAACGCCCAAAGAAAAGAAAGTGACTCGAGTTTCACATGAAAACGTAAAAATAAAAGCAGATGCATATCAAAAAAAACGTTTCGACACGTCTATTATCAAAGTTTGCATAAAAAGTCATGCACTCCGCTGCCGCCGCTGCACTGACAGATGCTCTTAATCGGGTCAAAGTTTGATCATGCCAGACGCCTCATGTGACCTGATTTAGCAAACTCGGGCGTTATCTGAAGCCAAAGAAGAACCAGAACAGTGCAGAAGCAACGATGGACCTTTCGAAATAAAACGAACGCGAGTCCAGCCAGGAAATCCGGGGAACCGGGATTCACACCTGCGCTCTGCGTTGCTGACCGATCCCGGTCCGATAATACTGGTCAAATCAAAAAGTGCATCACAACACAGCTCCGAGCAGGTCATCATCATCATCGCCGGGAAAACCCCGACTGCTTCTCACCAGACGACCTCTGACCTTCGCGTCTGCACAGGTGTTTTTTTTTCTCCGAATGGAAAAGTTAATCACAGAAAAAAACGAAAACAAAACACATTTAAGGCAACTCCTCTATTAAACATCAACAAAACACTATGCGGTCGATTTCAAACGGCATCATATATGAAATGTAGATTTAACTTGCATTGACTACTGGCAGCCTGAGGTGGAGGGACCGAGTTTGTGCTCCGGAGTTTGGGGGGAGCTCCTGGGACGGGGGACCGGAGGGTCATACGGAGGGGTTAGTAAGGTTCTACAAGTCACAGTGCAAGTCAAGAGACAAATATTATCTGCTGTTTGAAGAAAGGCACTCGAGGTACCTACTGTACAGAGGGAGAGGTCCAGTCTGACTGGAACACAAGTTCGGGCTCTTTGAAAGAAAACCTTGTTGAGACTCGATGACTACTCTGCTCTACCCATGAGTGAACACAGCCTCGCGTGGTGAAGAACGCCGACGAACAACGAAACACACAACGAATGATACTCAGAGGGACCCGGGGACACCTTAGTTGCCTTTTTTCTTTTCTTTTTTCTGGCTCTTCTTTCCCATCTGTGTTCGAATGGCCGAGCTCGTCAGACCGACGGCATAAAACGCGACACGGCGGCCGAACGCATGGAAACGTTTCTGTGGGATCTTCTGAATGAAGGCAGTCTGTATACGAGAACACCGGGTGTCAGATATGCCGACTTGGTCGTAGTGATATGAAGTTAACGGTCACCCGCAGTCGCCCTGCAGCGTGTTCACCTCTGCGGTCAGCGCCACGTGCACGTCGCTAAACGCCTTCTATCAGCACTCCAGAGACCGTACAGGTGTTAGCAGGAAAGTCCAACTACTGATGTTTCATCAGTAAGCAACACAGGCTGAAACACGCGGCCACCTTCACGTGTTCCTCGTCCTCCTCTGCTGCTGGGCCTACCCCACACCTACAGGGTATCACAGCCACTCACACAGTAGAGCTCTAGTCCCAGCGAACGTGCACGATCACAGAAAACAAACGGCGTCGGCACTCAGGGGTGAAGACGCCGCCGGGCGACTGAAACCTGGGCAACGATGCTCCAAAACAGCTCGAAGAAAGAAAGCGACAGAAATTCCAGCACAACCAGAGGCGCCGTCGTTGCCTCGCTCCCAACAGTGATCGGCTCAGCAGACCCACCTGAACCGACAGCCACAAATGACAGCGTCGTGCTTCGGCCACACCGAAAGAAAAGAGACGCACGTGTCTGACCGCGAGGGGACGAAGGCGCTTCTCGGGCCACTCCTCCCAAAAACAGGAACTACGCACGTCAGACAGAGGTTTGTGTGTCCTCCGAGAAAAATATTGGCAATGTGGGGGATAAGTCACATCACAACAAAGAGATGCATACTCTGTTTAATTCCATATTAACATACAAAAAGCTCTTCAGCACTTCTTTGTAATGCAGCAAGCTTGTGCTTTAATCTCAGGATTATCGTCCTTTTAGATCCGTCGGAAGGAGCAGCTTCGTACGACAAACCGTTTGAAGGAAAAAAGTTCCTTTAATGTTATTGTTTAGTAAGCTCTCCTGTCTCAATCTGGGGACTTCCAATTTCTGAAATGGTAGCATCTAAATATCTTACAACGCCGGTGATTTGATCTTTCGATACAGTAAGTGGACTTGTCCCTGCTGAATTTGGGTATGTCGTTTTGGCAGTTCAGGATTCAACAGAAACGCACACGATGCAAAGACGACCGCTTCAAAAAGAGGACTCCTTTGTGTGTGGATAATGCCAGTCCAGCAGGTTCAGGAACAGAAAGCACTTATTCTGAAGAAGACTAGGAAGACCTGAATATCTTTTCCTATAAAAAAGAAACACAGCCCAGATATAGTTTGTGTGTGTTGACATTGCAGTATTGCAATTTCACATTTAGTGCTCACAGTTGACACACTTGACTCACGAATGAAAACTCAATCACTACACTTGACCGACACCACTGAAAACATCTGTTCGGCTACCGAGCCTGTTCGACCTCGTCCTTTGTACCTGTCGAACGCGCCGCTCGGCGTCTTTGCTGCCTGAGCTCAGGTGGGAGGAGATGGGGAGAGGATGGGCCGTTTGGTTACCGGGTGACTGCGAGTGGGAATAATGTAGGGATTATGGATCGCTCGGGAAGTCTTTCCAAAGGCGTCAGTGTGCTTCAAAAGAGCGACGATGCCGAGGCCTTTAAGGTTTCTGCAATAATGTTGTGTATTGTTCTCGGACCTGGGCAGGTGAGCCCGGGTTTACACCACCAGGTGCACGTGTGGTTTGATGAGCCGACATGCTGCCAATCAGTCTCATCTGGAAAGTCAGACCCGTCACCTTCAAGGCAGCCGCGTGCTTCAAAGCGCCAACCGCCGTCTTTAAAAAGACGATGTCTGAGGAGGTCTCTGGCTGATATCGAAGGTTATCAGTCTAAGGTATGATTTTCAGAGCTGTTAGCGGTAATCAGGACGGACTGAAAATCCCATTTTCAGCCTTTTATCTTTCGCTCCCTTCAACAGTTGTTTGTACCCAGCTGTCGGGTACCTGGGTTAAGGTAAGTTAGGCCGCTCAGCGTGAGCGGTGTTGGCTAACGCATCATTTTCTCTGCAAAGTTCACTGTAATTCACAGACCACTACGTTTGACTTCCGATCAAAAACACCCAGATGCGACGTGATCCAGATTTCTAGGACTGTTTGCATCTGCAGCGCCTGTGGTTGGCACCACTCTGTGTTTGAAGCAAACTGAAGCCTTTTCACAGTGAAGGGGTGAAGGGACGCACGGGTTTCTCTCCACCGAAGAGATCCGGAGGCCGGCCGGGCGAGGATCGGACGATCGGGAAGGTCGGGACGGATGGTTAAGGTTCATGGTCGTTCACATTAAGTTCGTTGGGACGAGGGCACGAACAGGTTCATTTATCACAACACTGCTTTAGACCAGTAACCCCTGACAGATGTTTGGCTCCACGTTCTCGGCGTTCTTCGTGCCCATGTGAACCGTCTCCCCACCTCGCAGGGAACAGGGGCCACTGTAACAGGCACACACTGGTGTGATGATGAGTTAAATCTCCCTTTGAGCATTCCCACCATGACGTCTATCACTAATTGGCATGATGACACTGGTGCGCACGCCTTCCTGTACCCCAGCTCAGTGGGTGGAACGGCCTACGTCTTCCCAGAGTCACGTGACTTGGGCTGTATATCTACCATTGACACAGTCTGACAATACAATGCAAACAAACAACATTTATACAGATTGGCAACTTCAGGGCACCACACGGTGCAAGCAAGAGTCTTTTTTTTTAATATATATGTTTGAATTCCCCGACTGAAGAGACGCCGCGTTACTTTTTATTGTCCAAACTGCTGACGAGAGCTGGCAAAGAATGCTGGGAGGGTTCTGAGGTTTTGCTGTTGTTGGTGTTGCTGCCATCGCTTCCGGTGATCTCCTCCTGTTTCTTCTCTGCCGGCGTCTCTGGGGGGTTGACGGCAGCTGTCTTGTTTTCAGAGCCGGTGGCGGCGTTGGCGCCGTGGCCTCCGCCGGGGCTCTGATCGGGACGGGCTAGCTCGGCTGTGCCGTTGGTGGTGGCAACGGCCGAAGAAGCGGGAACATTAGTTGCCGCGGCTACCTCAGTCTCAGGCTTGGCTACGATCTCCGCCTGGAGACCAGTCCCCGTGTTAGCCCCTCCCCCCGGCCCCGCCTTTCCGTCCGCCCCCACGCCGGTGCCGCTATCTGCCGTTAGGACTGTGCTGTCGGGCTGGCCCGAGGTGTCTCCGCCCGTCTGGTGGCTCCCCGCGGCTCCGTGCTCCTCGGGCTTGCTCCCTTCGGTGATGACGCTGGCCAAGGAGCTCCCCGCCTTCACCTTCTCCGCCGAGTTGACTTTGGGCGGAGCTTCAGAGCTGACCGCGGCCTCAGCCCTGTCCGGGACTCTCATGTCTTTGCCCTCCGTCTCTGCCAGAGCCTGGTTGAAGTTGAAGGCTTGGATGAGGCGAATCAGGTGTTTGACTTTGTCCAGGGAGAGCTGCATCTCCTTCTGGCGGGCCAGGATGGTGTTTTTGGTCTCCATGCATTTCTGAAAAAATGAAAACAGGTTTTAGTTTCATCTCCTCAAATAAAGAGAGCAGTGACAATTCACAGAAGCTGAAGTTGGCGGCAGGCATTTAACTGCAACAACAGTAAAAACCCTGTGACTGTGACGGCCGCGAGGACGAGCGTCTGTCCTGGAGCTGTGCTCGTTTACGGCACACAGTCCCGCTCGTCGCTGCTGATGCTGGAATTTAACGTGAAGCCGGAGAATAGCTCTAAAACAATACAGTTACAGCACGACGAGCTGTCCTGTCTTCTTTTCATCGCTTACCAGCCCGACTCCGCATCCCTGAGGCAGATCGCTCAGGACCTGACAGGTAATTATACAAACTTTCTCTCACAATGCAGCATCGCGGTGCTTTATCCAACATCCAAACACAAAAAACATGGCCATGACAGCAGCTGACAGTCTTCCCCCTGCTGAGCCAGCTCACAGCCAAAACTTTTGATAACTTTAGCGCTGCACAGATTATGAACGAGGGACTGGAGACTGGACCGAGGCATAAACGTGTGCGCTGAGCTCACTGTTATGGAGTTGCTGAGCTGCTTGACTCTCTGTTCCAGCTGCTCTCGCTCCAGTTTCAGCTCTGAGCTCCACTTCATCAGCTTCTGCTTCTCCTCTTCTTTAGCTGCAAGACAAAGACGGGAGAGTCGGTCAGAGCTCGCCGGTCCCGGCAGACGCGACACACGAGAAGAGCAAAAGCTGCCGTCACCTTCTTTGTAAGCGATGTAGGAATGAACGATAGCCAGGGTGCCGGGCCAGGGAATGGCTTCTTCTTTCTTCAGGATCTGGAGAGAGAAGCTGGGAGTTTTCACAGAGGCGGAAGCTCGGAAAAGAGTTCAGGGAGACAAATTTAGCCACCACCCTGCGGTGGGGCCGATACGGGGACGAGCAATGGGGTGGATGGATGTGAGATGCAGATCTTTACACAATGAATGAGACAGAAGCACAAAAGAACAATACTGCATCACGTTTCTGCTTACAAAGGATCGAACAGTCCTAAAGTTCAGGCCAGCGTGGCAGAAGGCCCGCCGGAAGCACATTGCACAGTCTGGACTGCAGTACCCCCTTCCCCCTGACTCAGGATCAGTCTGCTGCGGTTACCTGATCTTGGCATTTTGGACAGATCCACATGCCTTTAGGAATGGTTTTCAGGGGTGGATCCAGGCAGTCCAGGTGATAAACACGAGAACACGTGTCGCACATGAGCAACTGGCCACTGCGTCTGCACACAGTGCAGAAGTCCTCATGGATGTCTGCCTGTGAGGAAGAATTGGACCAATCAGTTTCCCCACCAACCATCAGCGCAGAGGCAAGGCGGGGGCGCCGTGATCTGGTTTAGTTTACAGTCTGGGCTTGTTCTAATGACATGGTGTGTTGTGTTAATCGACTGAGCCCACACAGGGGAGTTAGAATGTGCTCTGCAGTAGTTATCAATGACGCTACAGGACTCTGTTCACTTTGTAAGGCTGAGTCAAAGTAAAATCAAGTGATGAGTGCGGATGAGTGTCATGGAGACGACAAACTAATGGAGGAGTGCAAATGGTGACAGAGCTACTGGGCCAAAAGGACCGTGTGTGACGGGGCGTCCAACCCTCTGAGCTGTCCGTCTCCCCCATCGTTACTTACATCCCCAGAGCTGGGGCTGGGCAGGGGGAGGGGATGGACGGGGCTGGAGGGGGAGGTCGGGGTGAGGCTGACCAGGTCCGGGACGCTGCTGTATTTGGGTGGACGACCTGGGTGAAATGAGACAGACGACAAAGACGGAAAACAAAGAAAAAAAGAAAGATGGAGAGGGGGGAGAAAACAAAAACAAACAGTCTGTATGACATACCTTGGAAAGGGAGTCTTCGTTGGCTAGCATGAGTCAGGGTGAGAGAGGAAGAGGAGGAAGAGGAGGAGTCAGAAGCACAGACAGCAGGGTTAGTGCTCCGAGCGAGCTGACGCCAAGCTCTAGTACAAAGCTGCCCGTGGACTCGTGTCAGAAGTCAACACCCCGGGTGCCGACCTCGCGTTCCCACCTCGCCTTTTTGTCTTTCGACTTCCGGGCCTCTTCGGCACGAGCGGCTCAGCCTGTTGCCACTTAAAAGTCATAAAACGGCTTAATACGGGTATGAGATGCATGGACCCGACAGGCACGCCGTGGGTTGGGCGCTCAGTCGGGCCGACCTGCGAGCCCGTTACTGGCTTAACAAAGACCCGAAGTTAAAAGACAAACAGCAAGAGATGAATAAGAGAGCGGCTGCAGCGAAGTGGAAACCCGAGGCCAGCGTTTGGAGGGCGAAGGAACAGTCCGACATCAGTGCAGACACTGACGCAGACTTCCTCCGCCTCTTTCAGGGCGTGTTAAAATCTGACACCACGAGTTGCGCGTGAGGTTAGCGTCTAGCGTTACGACGTCTGCAGCTCGACTGTCGGAAAGTGTGATGTTATCGAATCAGAAACACCGTTAGTCGTGTTACCGGCGGCGTGGCTCCCAGCAAACAAACATCATGGGCGTTAACTGGGAGTCAGGGTGTTCCTACAATTCCCAGAATGCATTTCAGCTCTTCCCAGAGAAAACAGAGGGTCTAACCGGATTCATCCTCCTTCATCGGAGGCTCCACAGCTCTGATCACCAACCTCGGCATCGTTTCAGAGGGTACATGTCTGCGTTTAGTCTGCGAATGAAACCTGACATCATCGGCACTAAATGACGTGACACGCGGGCGCGTTTCAGCCCGTTTGAAGCTTCAGAGCCTCGAGGACGAGTGAGCATGAATCCGGCTTTAGACGGAAACCCGACTGAAGCGACAAAGACAGGAAGCAGAAGCAGGAGAAAAGTTTCACAGCACGTTATTAGCACCGAGCATCAGATCAGACACTGATCTACTGTTTCTACTCTTCTTCCACTCAATGAAGCACACACACACACACACACACACACACACACACACACACACACACACACACACACACACACACACACACACGCGCGCACACACACACACACACACACGCGCGCACACACACGCACACACACACACACGCGCGCACACACGCACACACACACACACACACACGCGCGCACACACGCGCACACACACACACACACGCACACACACACACACACGCACACACACACACACACACACACACACACACACACACACACACACACACACTCCTCTCTGCAGCTCTGCCACGACTCTCAGCTATCGTCTCTACTGTAGCTCTGCTTGATTCTATTGTCATGCATCGTTCAGTCTCTACTGGTTTCTACTGTCATTTCCATCATCTTTGGTCTGTTTTTCATACAGACCTCTCTTCCTGGTCCCCTGGTGCAGAGGGCTGTTCAGGTAACTCACTGCACTCTTTTTCCTCTGAAACAAAAGAGAAAAACGTCGTTAAGTCGCTCAGCAGGCAAAATATTGGTGAAAACTACTTTAATCAATCCAAACTCGTAAACATGTCATCGCACTTTGCTTGACTCTAAATTCACAAACGTAAACGGGAGTCTGGGACGTACCTCGGGTTCAAACACGGCGCCGCTGTACACCGGGTTGGCCGTCGTTCTCCTCTTACGCTCCTGTCTTTTGCTCTGAATTTCTGCAAATAAAAACACATCAGCGTTTCCTGCAGATGTTTGCTCACGCAGCAGCTTCACGACACCAAGACTGAAAGCATCGCTCACCTTCCAGGTGGTCGTGTGTTACCAGGCCCAAGGACACCATGAAGGCCAGTTTCTAAAGGAGACACAGCAGGTGAATCATCACGCTGGCAGGTTTGGTACAACAACAAAGTTGTGCGGTAGCAAAACGTGCTCCAAGCATCAACGTAAACATCTGCAGGAGAACGTCCTGACACATAAATCCATCTTTTTAAAATGATACATTTTCAAATGAGATGCAGAATGAAAGTATTTTATATCGATGCAGTAAAGCAGCTCCTCTCATGCCTCTTTTCTCGCTCTCAAACCCCACCCAGGCACGCAATGAAGCCCCACCCACAGATGGCCCCGCCCCTCCCTGGGCCTGGTTCTGCCAGAGGTTTCTTCCTGTTAAAAGGGAGTTTTTCCTTCCCACTGTCGCCAAAGAGCTGCTCATAGGGTCATATGATTGTTGGGTTTCTCTGGGTTATTTTAGGGTCTAATAATATAAAACACCTTGAGGCGCCTGCTGCATAAATAAAAGTTTGGTAAACAGCTTTTTCTGGGGTTTTGGATCATTGGGAACATCGTGCGCCTTTATCTCCTTTCATAACATCAGCCTGTGTGAGTACGTTTGAACTACAATATACTAACAATATGTTTTAATAACAATAACATTTACTTAAAGATATTAATATCTAGAATTTGCAGGTGAAACGTGTGACGACAGAGAAACGGTTCAGTGATTTGTGCTAGAAAATACACGACTTGTGTGTCCCTCTGTGGGTCATACCTCTGGGTTCTCCTCTTTCTTGGGGGGCCTGGGAGGAGGAGACACAGGAGCGGTTGAGGAGGAGGACGGGAGGCTGACGACGGCGTGCTGCTCTGTTCCTCCCGGTTTAACAGTCTGCTGAGAGAAGACGAGACGAAGACGGCAAGCTTAAGTCACAGAAGAGAACATTCCTTTATATTTTCATTATTTCTATTTTCTGTTTTTCATTGAAGAAAGAAGCAGAGGCCTCCACACGGCCTCCTTCAATAACACGGACCAATGTGACACAGCGCCATCGTTCAAAGACCCGAGGGTCGAACAGGCGTCCAAACTCCAGTAAGAACCCATCAGCTGCAAACACGGGACCTTCAGAGGGTGTGACAGTAAGACACGAGCAGACGACGCCCCGCACGCAGCTCTGCAGCGCTGACTAATCATCAATTCTAACATACTAACGATACCCAAACAAGCTGTGAGCGTCCAGCTGCCCGATGCTCCAGCCGGAGAGCAGGTACGTTTCCTCTGATCACCGCTGTCGGGAAAGCAGCGCAGAGATTTAACCGTCACAGCAGCAGAATTTAAACGTGCGGGCCGGATCCACGAGTAAAAGCAGATCATTAGTGAGGTTCTCCTCGTCTATACAGACACCAGCTTTATAAACCACTTCAGTACTTTTAGAGGCAAAAACAGACCCTGCTGAAGTCTGAGAGGCCTGTTCGTTTCAGTGCTGTAGTTACCTGAATCACCACAGGGGGGTGCTATACTGGCACATAACCCTAACCTGTAAATGAACTAAAACTGATATCCAACCTTTCAGCGCTGGACACAGCCCTTTACAGCGTGTCGGAGGAGCAGCGGCACACGAGCGCCACCTTTAAATCTTTAAGGTCATCGCCTTATTGTTTAAACATCAGAACTACAAAACTATCCAAAGGTTTCTGAAAGTAAAATCTAAGACCACGATTAAAATATTTCAGATCCTGCTGTGCTAAACAGTGCAGTACTAACGCAGGACCTTACCTTGGGCTCAGTGGTCAGGCTGCTGATCTGGATCGGCTGGACCGGAGTCTGAGTGGGGACGGGGGTGGGCAGGGGCACCTGGGCGGGGCTGGCGAGGCGGGTGGGTGCAGCGGAGACTGGCGTGGTGATGACGATGCCCGTCAGCGGGGCGGCACCGGTCTTGCTGCAGGGCTGGCCGTTGACGATGCGGACCTGGTGGATGGGCGCCGACGACGACAGCGAGGACGAGAGCTTAGTGGCCAACATGACGGGCCGCTGCAGCAACTGGGGGGCCGCCATCATGGGTGGGGGAGGGGCCGGTGCAATAGGGACATTGGTGGGCGTGGTCAGCTTTGGCCGGACCTGATAACGACACACAGCCAATCACAAATCGGCACAGAAATGACCTGATACTGCCAGGTAACGCCACTGTGGAGCTCTACCTCAGCCTGACTGAGCCTACCTTTACTGCTACTGCTGAAGCAGAGGAATGTTACAAACATTAGCTCATTTATTTTTATGTATTAAATCAAAAAAGACAGATACACCACATCATACAGCAGTGCCAGCTCTGCTACCACACAAGCCCCGCCTCCAAAGTCCCAGTCTTTAACCACACCTACAGCTCACTCTCAGGGAATAAGGTGAGATGAGCCCTTCAGAGTGAGACAGGGGGCGGGGCTTCAGAGGTACAGGCACTGCAAAGCTTTAATGTTTTATAAAGCATTTTGTCATTAAACTCTAACAGTATAAGATACACTGTACACATGTAACGATGTGCTGGCAGGACAGAAAGGACACGAATCGTTTAGACTTATTAAAAATGCAAAAACACATTAGATAAAAAAATCACCAATAAGGTCAAACGTGATTGGTGGAGGGAAAAAAAACAAAACGTAATATTGTTAACAATATTTAATAGTTTTATAAGCCCAACCCTTCAAACTTCATACAGAAGTACTCGAGTATTTGTTCTGAGCTAACAGACAAACGCTGCTCGTGGTAGGACGACTTCTGAGGCCTAACTCTGATGTTTGAGCCCGAGCTCCCGGTGGCGTTACTCAGCACAAACACCGCCCACGTTCCTCCAGTGGAAGGGTTAAAACACACCGACAGCCAGAAACACAAAAATACCAAGAAGCTGCAGGAAACAAGCTCTGACCAAAGAAAGGTAAAAGACACTGGTACACAGGCAGGAAACCTCCAAAAACACCTGCTCACAGGTCAGTCGGAAATTAAAAGAAGCACAACGAGAGGAGAAGTGATGAGTAAGAGGCAGCACACAGAAAACAATGTTTTAGTGCCACGGAGCAAGGCATGAGCGTTTGCTTCGGCGCGCTCCCGCCCTCTGCTGGAGAGTGAGCACGCCACGTCGGGTGGGCCACACACACTGATCTGAGGGGGTTAGGGTTCAGAGGCGGGTCTCACAGTGACGCACCTGTGGCTGAAAGGCGGGTCGAGGCGTCAGTCTAGGAGGCGGGACAAACTGAGGAACTTTGATTGGCTGGGCGGCGGCCTGCACCTGAGACAAAACCACAGCAGATTGTGGATCTGTGCTGCTGACATCTGACCGACACGTCTGCTGCGCTCGGTTCGGGACGCGTCGCCAAGCGTTGACAGCAGAGCGTGGGAGTAAGTAACTCTGAGAACACGCGGGCTTTAAAGCAGGTAGATCACACACCTGTGGGCTCTGCCGAGGGAGCAGGATGGAGAACTGGCACAGAGCAGCTGCTTTTGCACCGCAGGAACGAGGAACCCTCCAGGGACCAAAATCGGTCCGGTGCTGTTCGCCAGTGAAACGCTCATAAACTTCGGGGTTGGTACAAACCCAGATCTACTTTTTAGAGCTCATGGAGTCATGCCCCATCCCAGCACCGTACTGTAAACATACATTTACTCTTATTGGCTAAATGTTTCTCAAAAACTATAACAAAGTATCAATGTTCCTCTGGATGTAGCGACGTCGCTACATCCAGAGGAACATTGATACTTTGTAACATCCAGGTGTTTGTGTCAGCGAGCGGTCTCCAGTCTTTTCCTTGAAAAGATTCCTGGGAGGAAAAGTTCAGAGTCCTTCAGATGGAACACTGAACCGTGTGCAGAACACTGTGACCTCTGTCAGTTCCCGCATCCAAAGCAGAGGCCAACACTTGAAGCAAACCGGACCCTGCCCTGCTCTGAAACCTGAAACACGAGCCTCACCTCCAAGTTTGAACTCTGTTCATGTCAGCGCTGTTCGACAGCTGCGCTCGTTTCTGTCTTCTGTGCAGTATTTTAATCACGGTGGTTAGCAGACCTCAGGTGGTCGTGCTGTTACATCCTGTCCACGCTGCTAAAACTAGTGTATGTTTAAAGGTAAGGCAAAGCTGCAGAAGTGTTTCAGAGAACGACGGCTGCAGAACAATTTAAAAACGACCTGCTGTGTTACGATTCGTCATTTCGATCGCTGCGTTTCTGACTTTTAAGCTTTTTTCCCTTTGCTCTGCTCTTCTTCACCTGACATGTTTTTAAAGATGGCCCTCGCTGTGATCAGTTTACCCCATCAGCATCGAGGCCCGCCCAGGAAGTACCTACCCACGCCCAGAGGTGGTACTTTGTTGTGTCTGGAGGCCCAGGAACGGGCACAGAGATGTTCCCGCGGTGGAAAACCACCTGGAAAACCCTCAGTCGTGTCGTGACGTGTTCTTTTTGCAATCATGCGCCTCTGTGAGGGGAACTGACCCCCAGAGGGAGATGCTAGAAGCTGCCGCCACAGCCCGCTCGAGCGCTTTCAGAGAAACAGAGTCGTGTGAGAGCGCACGCAGGCGGGTCAGCGGGCGGCGGTCTGAAGCGTCTCCTGAGCTCGAACAGATCGCACCGACAGCACACTTACCACCATGGCGTTCTTGGACACCAGCCGCATGGGCTCCGAGCTCTGATTGGTCAGCTTGCCGGCCACCTGGAGGTTGATGGGGGCGTTCTGCGAGTCGGGTTTGGTGATAGCTGTGGTTACCATAGCGACGGTGGGCGGGCGCTGCGGCAGGACGGTGCCGGGGGCAGCTTTCAGCACCAGCGTCTTTGTGGTGAGGACCGGCGTCACTGTCAGCGTCTGTGGAGGGAGAAGTTAACCCACGACACATTTAAAGACAGTCGGATTTTAAGTCATCCTGTAAACGGCGCCGCGGCTTTCATACCTGCTGCAGCGCTCCAGCTATCTGCTGGCTCTGCAGTGGGTTGGCCGGCTTGATGTCTCCTCCTCCTGGAGGAGTTTGGACCTGCAGCTGCAGCTTGGCCTCCGGCTCCTGCTTCACCAGCAGCTCCTTCCTCAGCTGCTCCACCACCTTTTTCTGCAGGCGAGAGCACAGGACATTATTCCCGCAGCAGGCGCCACTTCTCCATTCAAAAAAGCTTTATTGAAACAAAGTATGGAACAAACGATATAATGAAGGGTGTGGAGGCAGAGGGTCGACTCTCAGAGGAAAAAAGCTTTTTAAACTTTACTTTGGGGCGGACTCATATAAAAAGTGTGTTTTTTAACTGGTGATTGTTCATTCATCATTTAATTTAGAAAAGTTACTGTGAAAATAAGTACAAATAAGTACAAATAAGTACAAATAAGTACGAATAAGTACCCAAGCATCTCTGCATGACTGAGGAGGAGGGGGAGGGGCAAAAGAGAAATAAGTGAAAGAAGCAAAAAGAATGAAAAGCAGAAGAAGAAAGGGGTGGAGCTCAGGAGGTCACGCACACACTGGCGACTGAATTCTCAGTCGGAGGATAAAGCCCATCTGTTGCTTAGCAACAGTCGACTCAGAAGCAGGAACTTAATGGAGTGAAACACAATGAGGACGCCGCGAGAGAGAAAGCAGAGAAACACAGAGGAGGAGGAAAGTGGCGGCGCTGCTTTCAGAGAACTGTTTGACCTTCTGCCAATAACGTGCAGCACTTCAACTGCTGCCGCCGCCGCACAGGGACGTTTAATCTCACAGGACTTCTGCTTTCACAGGTCCGATTCTAAAAACACACACTTCCTGTTTAACTCAGTCTTTCTCGGCCTGCGACTCGGGAGGTTCAGGCGTGATGACGTCAGCGCGTGATGGTGAGGCGCACGCTCTAAAAAAAGGTCAAGGGTCATGCACTTTTTCCCAGCACATCTGAATGAAAGAAAAAGTGCAATAAAAAAAATCTCGCTCCTTTTCCCCAGAATCAAAGAGGCCATGAGAGCAGCTGCACGGCTGCCAGTTTAATTACAAGAAGAAGAAGCAGGAGCAGGAAGTCACCTACATTTCTTCTTTTGAACTTCCTTCAGACTGTTACTCTGAGCCCACCCCTCACGCTCCGGCTCATATTCCCACTGAGGCAGTTTATCATCAGGTGGGAGCCGAGCTCAGCGCGAGACTAATCTGCCGACTCTCTGAAACCGACTTTAGTCATCTGTGGTTACGCAAGATGCCCGCCTGCACAAATACGCGCACGGCTTTCTGTTTCCCCACAATAATCTGAGCTAATCCCGACTCCGACATCATCTCAGCACACTTCAGTCTGCACAAACTCTTATCCAACAACGTCTTCTTTAATTCTGCACGATGTCGAAGCAGCGAGCACAAAATGTTTCACACGCAGAACAAACACAGCGAGAAACACGCAGGGAGCAGATAAAAATAGGAGGCACAATGAAAGTGTTCAAAAATAACAGAAGACAAAGAGACTACAGACGTGACGTAACACGCTCATCTGATCCATATATCACAGGGACTATTATGAACGCCAGACACCAAACAAAGCCATAGAGAAAGACCCCAAACACACAGAGTCAAACAGCCACGAGGAAGAAACGAACGACCACCGAAGCTCATGAAAGAGAGCGACCCAGTCACACAGTGACAATGATGCAAAACAAGTCAAAGACACAAACGTGCACCGCTGTCTCTGCCACTGCTGGCTGTTCTGTGTCGTTCATTAATAATGTTTGATATCAGAATGATGTAAGCTCATGAGGTGAGACTGTACCACTGCGCTGAGCTTTGGCCTCGGAGCGTGTCACTCCTACCGCTGTGAAGCTGAAGCGCTCCGAGCTCACGTTTCTTTGTTTGAAACGACAGCTCGGTGAACTCAGCCTCTAATATCACAGAAGGTCACGCTTTAAACGAGCCCACGGACACGAGCTCGTTAGCACAAAGCTGAATACCTGCTTCTCGCTGAGCGCTGTGATCTTTGCTTGAAGTTCGTGGAGCTGCTTCTTCAGATCTGCGTTCTAACAAAAAACAAATGCCATGAAAAAAACGTCTGAAAAGTTTGAAGCTTCAGAGGTGCTGATAAGAAATAAGAGCTTGGACCTTACCTGAGGGTCCTGCTTCATCTGAGCAACCAGTTTCTGCAGAAAGAAGAGAGAAAACACAGATCACGCTGACACCTGCTGGTCATCACAGGGAACTGCACCCGAAACAGAGCAGCGCTCGCTCTGACGGACGCGCGTCCTTTGATAAGGATCATATATAAACTAAATAAACAAATGAAAACAGAAAAAGAGACCACACCTGACCCTGATTTCTTTTTTCCTGTTTTACCATCACACTATGAACATTTTCAGCTTGTTCATCACTTTGTTTAGTACAGCACACATCCACGTTTTCAGGGTGAAAACCAGATTTAGGCTCCATTAAAACACAGCCCACTGCAGGCCTCACAGTCTGCAGACTGAATGTGGCTTCACCCCTTACTCCCCTACTAGAGTTGCACTTTATTTTACTGGGATTATAATGCACTTATATGTACCTCCACACGTCAGCTACACTAGGAGGTAACAGGTCAGGTTTTCCCAGGAAACAAAGAAATAATTAGACTGTAGATGAATTTAAGCGATGCGTAACTTCAGGTAGTTATTACAGTAATATTAGTATATTATTAGTATTGTGTTATTTCTTGTTTATCTTGTGGAAAAAACAATATTTCTAGCACCTACACTGTAAGCGTGCTGCAGTTTTCAGAGTGGTTTACTCCGCCCAAAAAGTGCGACTGTGCTCCGACGTTACGGTGTCACATTTATGGTGGTAAAGAAAGGACTGACTGAACATCAACATAATGAATATTAAATAACAATGAATCCACTTCATAATCTGCTTACATGAACTAACGATGTACCGTGGAAACATTGTTTTTCCTGTGAAACTACTTAAACTCACAGTAGAATTATTCCTCAGGCTGCTGTAAAAACCCCACCTGTTGCCTCCTGATTCGATCCGCATGTATTTGTAGTAAAGGGAGCAGGCTGTGTTATGCAGCTTTACTCAGTGTCCTGCCTCAGTGCGTTCATGCAGACGCTGAACTTTGAAAAAGAAGAGCGAGCGGCCAAGACAGGAAACAGCTGAGCCCACAGCGTACCTGATGGATCTGGATCTCCACCTTCAGGGCCTCCTGTAACGTCTGTAATTCCATCATGGATCCAGTCAGTCTGCCAGCCGATCGATCAGCCTGCGCGCACACACACAGAAAGGTGAGACGCTGGTGTTTCAGGGCTACACTTACCACACCTGTGTGTGTGAGCTCTCACCTGAACACTGTCTCCAGTAGGAAAACCATCCAACTGAAGCATTAAAGTGGTGCTGCAGAGGAAACGAGGCACAGACACACGGATGACTACAGGGCAGGTGACCTCACCTGAAGCTGTTCATTACACACAAACAGGCTCCGAGCTTCATCGCGCCCAAACATCAAACACTTCATTCACATCAGCATTAATGAGCCTCACACTCCAGCATAACAGCACTCACCACCTGGCTGTGGGACCGGACTCCACCCCTCTGTGCTGCCCTGCAACACACAGCAAACGCACACGTTACAGGCCCAGTGTGTTCAGGAGACTTTAAATGAAAGACGTCTTTATTCTAACAGGGATCAGTCCTGAGCCAGCACAACTCAGCAGGCGTGCAGCGGCACACACCTTCAAAATAAAACACACGTTTGTGGACTCGATTTGTACGTCCTCACCTTTCTACCATCTGCTGATGTTTTCTGAAGCTTTCAGTTTGTTTGCTGTTCACGTTTTAAGAGGATTCTTTTTATTATTTGACAGTTTGGGTTTGTTTTTCTTTGCTCCATAAAACTTTCACATGTGAGCCAAACCTGATCAGGTCACACTGCCCACAGTGATTCAGAGGTCATGTGACACACCAAAGAGGAGCATTAAGAACGAGCCCTGTGCAGTACTCGCTCGTGTTTCTCTGCTGGAGAGGAAACAAAAGAATAAACCGACACATTTTTCTCAAAAACACAAAGAAAATCATTCAGAGAAGATCATCATCATAATAATGTGTTGCATCACCAGCCTGTTAGCTCATCCCTGCCCCTGCAGCGCCCCCTGCTGTGTGGATGCCAACATTTACATGTCTTTGCATCAGTGAGACAAAAAACATTCTTTAAACTAAAAACACCAGAAACAGGAACTAACATAAGGGTCAGGGCCCTTCAAAGTGTCGCCAGAAATACACCCAGGGTCCTGAGATGATCTATTATTTATGACGAATCCACGGAAGAAGTTAAGGAAAAACATCCGCATCATGTCTCTGAATGCTGTTTGGGGTTAACGTGAGCAGCACATCAGGAAAAAGTACTCAGGAGTGTGACAACGTTCGAGTCTGACTACTTCACAAGGAGTACAAAGAAATGGAAATACTCGAGTACTTCACACCCCAGCCCGTAACCTGCAGACAAATGAAGTACCGAAGTACTCATAAAAACTGTAAAAGCTACAAAATAAAGTGCATAAAACACAAAGACTGCTTCATTTTTACATTTTTGAAGTTTCATTAGAATAAAAAGAAAAGAAAGAAGTGCACAAGTACTTTCACTGTAAGTACACACAAGTATTATAGGCTCCAGCTTGCACCTCAAAGTACTTTGAGTGATTGTTGGGTATTTTGTAAGCTTAATTAGTATTACATAATCCTCTGAAGTAGGGCTGTTCGATATAACGATGTGTGTCGGACGACGATATAAAAACATCTGTTGTTTCATTTTACGCTGTTGTTTGTTTCGTGGTGTCGCAAAATAAACTGTTTACGGTAATATTTGTTCATGTTTGGATGTCATTGTAGTGGCTGTATTCTTAAAGTTCTCTCTTTCTCTTATATTTAATATCACCACACTACGGACGCACAGGCGCCTGTTGATGGTAACACCATCGTGTGTCCGCTTGTTTATGTTCCACATAAACCTTTCAGAATAAAGCTCAAGATCCTGTTGAGACTGAGACTAAACTGAATCACGTGAAAGAGCAGAGTGTTTACAGATGAGAAGCAAAAAAAGACGCCAGGTGCTAAAAAATAAAGCTTAGACTCAGACGTTAGAACAGGCTTCTCCCCGCAGCACGCCGTGTGATAAATACTCACAAAGGAAACGGCGCCGTTACAACTTAAGTCTAAAAATGTGTCGTTTCATGCATCGGTTAAAACTCGACTCCAGCTACACGACGCACAGCTGGAAACACTTCACGCAGGTCGAGCTGCCCGAGATTCACAGACTTTACAGAAAATGTTACATTTTTGATTTATATCGTTACCGGGACGACAGATGTCTTATATCGGCACAGCCCTAATCTGAAACATAGTATCAAGTAGTGAAAAATAAGTAGTAAAGTACCTCAAAACTGCAGTGATGCTGTAGTAGTACTACTATGTGAGAAAAACTATTCAAGTACTTCCTGTTTTCAAATCCTCAGATTTATGGTTGAAAGACTGAAAGCTGAAACTAGTGCAGTAAAAAGTACTTTTAAAAGAATAAACAAAGTATTTTAGCTTCGTGTACTGAGTTTCAGGCTGTGGCGTGAAGTACTTTTCCTTAGTAGTACTTTGATTTCCTGTGTTGTACTTTAAAAACTGTAATTACACAAAAACTATGCAGTGAAACAAAAAGTACTTTGACTTTCCTTCAAGTTTAACCAACTCCATTAATACTACGAAGTACTGCATTAGTACATACTACACGTAAACTCATTCAGAGGGAAAAAGTACCATAACTATAGTACTTAACTATTTTGAAGTACATATTATTATTAACCTAGAAAAAAATACTACGTCATTACTGTAAAGCACAGACAGACGTGTACATAAACATATAAACTAAATACATGTAGTACTGCTGAATCGAGCGTACTGTAAGTGGCTCGCAGTACTCCGGTTTGTTGTTTTTAAAAGTACACGATTTAACCACTAGACCTGTTTTCCAAGTACTTCAATACTACACAAGATGCAGTAGTGCCGTCTTACTAATTTAGTAGAAAGTACTTCGTGTCCAAAACTCAACACCTGAGTCATGAAGTACTGTGATTTTCTGTGCTGTACTTTAAAGTATTACTCTGATTTGTGTCTAAAACATTCAGGTGCATGTACTTCCTACTGGAGTAAAGTATCTCTATACAGTATTAGTATTCGAGGAATCTACTTTTCAAGTACTTGAAAACTAAAAACAGGGGAAAGTACTGCATTATACAACCGTCACTGAAAAGCTTTAGTAGTACTAAGAGAATAAAACTGAAGTACTTCCAGTTTCTGAGCAGCTCAAACACGTATTTAAGTTCAGTAGTACTCTGTTAAAAGTACTTTAAACACAGCCTGAAACCTGAGACAAAGGGACTCAAAGTACTTTTGTACTGTGTATTTTGTAAGTACCTGCAGTAACAAAACTCTTGTAGAATACAAGAACAGAGTAACAAAAAATACTAATACTCAGGTACATCTGCTTTATGAGTACATACAACTATTAAAACTGCAGTATTCAGTAGTAAAAAGTTTCCCTTTGAAATGCAGTCTAGAGCAGTACATGTACAGTACCTCAAACCTTAGTTAGAAGTAGTAGTACTGTAGTACTAATTAGTAAAAAAGACTTACTTCCATCTTATAGTTTAAGTACAAGTACACAAGAGGACAAATAAACACCAAAGTACTCCATGGTCCAGGTCATTCAAAAATGTACTTATACATTGTAGTACTGCATTACAAAGTACTTTAAACTGCAGTCTATAACATGGGACAAGTACTTTGGTTTACTCATGAATCCACCACTTAGTACACGCTTAAGGTACCAGAAATGTAAATAGTACTGCAGTTCCATTTTACAAATACCTTAAACTTGATAAAAACTGTAACAAATGTATTTTAGTACTACAAACTACAGCCTGATCCCACGATAAGTACTCCCAGTTACTCTTTTCTATTCAAAAAGTTTGGTTTGTACAGTACATTTACTCTTTAAATCTTGTGGAGTACAAATTTGAAGTACTAGAAAATGTAATCATTAACCTTTATTATCCAAGTACCCAGAAATAGTACTTATACTTACTGGTAAAAACAACTTTATACTGCAGCCTGAAACAAAGTACTCTGACTGTTTTTAAAAACCTTCATTACTGCAGTACTTCCCTCTGAAATTTACTTCAGAATGTAAATAAGGATTTTTGTGTACTTCAACTATCAAAATACTTAAAAACTGTACTTAGTAGTACTTTATTACTAGTTCATAAAAGCTACTTTGTACTATAGTCTGAAATGTGAAACAAAGTATTCTGATTTACTGTAGTACATTGTTAAAAAGCTTCATTAGTACACATTTGAATATTTCTACTATCTACATACTTTAAAACTGCACTTAGATATAGCAGTACACATGAAAAAGTACTTTAAAGAGCACCGTGTACCACAGGACGAGGGTCTGTGTTGTACACGTTTCATTACTGCAGTGTGTCCCTCTGAAGTGTAGTACAACAGTTTTCCAAGTCCAAAACTATACTACTGTATTACTAATTATTAAAAAAGTACTTTGAATTAGATCCTACTGAAGTACTTTGTTTAAAAAAAGCTTCATTACTGCAGTACTTCCGTCTGAACTTTACTAGAGTGAAAATAAAAATGTGTGTATACTTTCACTTTCAAAGTACTTTAAACTGCACTTTGTAGTGCTGCATAACTAATGAATAAAGTAGTACTTTACCAGTCTGGAATATGAAACAAAGTACTCTGATTTACTGTAGTACATTGTTAAAAAGGCTTCGTTAGTACACACGGCGTGAAAACAGAAACACTTGAATACTTCTATTAACCGAGTACTTTAAACAGCCCTTACTTACAGCAGTAGTGCATTACTTATTAATAAAAAAGTAACTGTTACATCCTGAAACAAAGTACTGTGACTTACTGTTTGGTGTTTTTAGTTAGTACACGTCTAAATTTACTGCAGGACAGATTTAAAGCAACAGAAAGCAAAAATACTCGAGTACTTCTATCCCACCCCGAGGTACAGTAGTACAGCATAAGCGATGAGTAAAAGTACTTTGTGCTCCAGCCTGCAGCGCGAGCTGGGGGCCCTGAGTACTGGGACCTGTAGTGTTGGGGTGGGGGGTCCCGGTCCACCTGAGAAGCGTCCATACGTGCAGCACCTGAGCGGAGGTGCTCGGCGGCTGTTAGCGGGCTGTGGAGGCCGCCGGTTAATTGGAGTAATTGCTCCCCGGGTGGGACGCCAAGTTGTCGGGATAAACTTCCCCGAGCAGCCCCGCGTGCCTCCGCAGAGGGCCCAAAAAGGGAAGAAATGAAGCTAAAATGGAGGGTTTCAAGATGAAAGCCGCCAAGTGCTTCTTCTTCTTCTGCTGCGGGAGTTCAAACACTGAAAAGTGGGTTTTTGTTTCGGGCAGACAAATTAATGTTTTATAACCGTGTTATTAAGCCTCTGCGGCCCTGTGGACGCTCGGTCCCCCCTCGGAGAGCCCCCCGGCCGCCTGTTTGGGAGAACCGTCGCGGTTTACGGGCTGTTTTTCGGTGTTTCGGTGTGAAAAAAACCGTCCGACATTGCTCCGTCTGAGGCTGAGAACAAGTGGATAACGTTAGCCGTAGCCGCTAATGCTAACCATCCTGTTAGCCGCGCGGAGCTAACGCAGCCAGCAGCCACGCTGATAACAACTTCCATCAAAGATTAAAAAAAAAACACGGCGGCCGAGGGGCGGCAGGGGCCGGGGGCACGGCTCGAATCGGGCTCCAACAGTCCCGAAAGACGCCATCTTTTTACAAGAGTCAAGAAAAAAAGCCCTGACAGCGAGCAGGCGTCGGTGGGTCCAAGTTACATCGGCCCCTTGTCCTCCAGAATATCAACTCCTAGAATAAGAAACAGAGCAGCTAAACACACAGAAACACACGGGAACACAGCGGACACACACCGGCCGACAGCCCCGCACACCTGCCCGCAAACAGCCGCAGACAATCGACCACGGGCGGCCGCAGGAGACGCGTAAAGTTTGACAGCAGGGAAAATTAAAGTTATGAAATTAAAAAGCCCAATGTGCACTTACTCAGCAGCAGTCCTCCTCTGGATTAATTAAATATATATGTGTGTAAGAAGCCGATCCGCGGTGAAACAGAGGCGCACACACAGCCCGGCCGCCTCCTCCCCGCGGGGCTGGACCCAGCTGTCGTGTTTCGGGGTGACTTTTAGTGGAAATTGTGTAAAAAGAGAGAAACTGAAGCTACAAAACAAGAAGAACTCTTCTTCAATCTCATTCAGCTCAGCCTCAGCACATCACAGATCCCTGCGCCGCGGAGCTGGACGAAGGGGCACAAAAACTCCTCGCGGCTCCGGCGGGAGCTCGCTTATCCGCCGGGGAGCGGTCGATGTCGGTCCTTATGGCCGTTAAAGTTCGTTAAATCGGGCCGATGAGCGAGCCGAGGCGCGGGGGGGATGTGTTCGGGAAGCGGACTACTTTTTGTGTCGGTGCGGCGAATTTATTTCACTTTGCCTAAGGAACGGCGGTGCTGCGACTCCCATTGCCTAGGGAAAAAACCCGGATGTAAACTCAGTGAAACTCTATGGAGAGAAAGTCACACACACACACACACACACACCGTGAAACTCGGCGGCGGAGCGGAGCACTTTGTTGTGTTGTTGTGTTACCGACCAGCTCCGCGCAGCACGCCGCCCTTCAGCCTCCACGTTCGGCTGCTCGCTGCTGGACCCGCCGGACTGTTGCACTTTGTGGAGGAAAAGGAGGAGGAGGCCCCTTTTCTCCTGCTTCCAGAGAAACGAATAAATAACTCCGTGGAGGAATGTGACCACAGAATAAACTCACAGAAGCCAAACGGGAAACAAATCTGAGGTGCTTCTTCATTTTATGATGTCGTCATGCACAGTTATTGTTCAGGCTTTCATATTTTCCTGCCCTTGGCCTCAGCTGTTAAAGCCCCTTTTTGTAATTACCCCGCAAATTGTAATTAAAACTTTCAGCAGCAGGGGGCAGAGTTTCATCAGTGCCTGGGTAATGTCTAAGTAAAATGTTACAGGGGCTCTATGTAACCTTAGAAAGCACCCGTAGCTGTTATAGGTCTGTTATAGGTCTTAGCCTGGTAGCAATAAGTTGTTATTACACACAGGAAACTTCCAGCACGGTCTCACACTAGCTCCTGAAACAAACACAGCTTATAATCTGTTCGTTCGTGTTCCTCGCTTTTTCTTTCTTTCTCCTTCACGTGTTTGTAGTCTGTGTGAATCTGCAGTTTCCACACAGAGATTAACAACAGCTACATCATCTGTCCGGGTTCATGAGGGACACTGACGGTAGGTGACTGCGAGGCAGACGAGGATCTGAGAGGTCAGCAATCCCAGAAAAGTGGTGGACAGCTGTACCCATGACCGAAAGGAGGGACACAGACACGGGTGGAGACTGCATAGGTGAGGAGGGAAGAAAGAGAGGAAACAGGAAGTGAAAAAAGGAAACATGAGGGTGATGAATGAAGACGGGGCGACACAAAAAGTGAAACAAGCCTGGCCTCTGCACCGTCAGCCCCGAGTGACCCCAGGAGCCAGGTGTTGGAGACCCATTTGATCCTGGGGGCGGGACTTGTGGCCTCCACCACCCACAGGAAGTGGTCCATCAACAAAACTGAGGAACCTATTGCATTTCTATATTTGATGTGTGTTCCTGGTTTGAGACGGGGCCAGTTTGATATTTCTGTTCAGGGTCGTTACAGCCAACTGTAACCTTACTTTAGAGAGATGGCTCGATTAATAGACTGATTGATCTATCGATAGACTGATAGAAAAGCAGCTGTCGCCGTCTCACAGCTGGAGGCCGGAGGACTCGGAGTTCTGCTGTTTTCTGTATTCCAAACTCGTCTGTTTCAATGTGTTTCTATTGTTTCTACTTTTAGCTCTGTAAGTGGATGCATTGACTAAAAAACAGCCACTAGAGGGGGATGTGACACAGTCAAACACATCAGACTGTTCCTGACTTCCTGCTCGTCTGCTGGGGTCCAAACACCGACCCGTGGACCAGAAAAGGCCCTCCAGCACAGTATCAGTTTCTATTTCCCTAGAATATGAAAGTCTTTTTTTCTCTCATGTCTGATGAGCATTATCTCAAGGTTTTAATGAAGTTTTATTACCAGGATGTTTACTCTTTGTTTTGTTCTGCGCAGTTTATTTCTCTTTAATGTTTGCATCTGTTTCCTGTGAGGATATTATTTCATAATTGTGGTAGAAAGTCATCCATGTTTCTTCAGTCAGGGCTTTTCACATCATACTCTCTGTGTTTCTCAGTAAACATACTTCCTGGGCGCAGGAACTGGCTGTCTCACATTTTCCTCTGCAGCAGCGGCACAGCAGCCCCACCTGCTGGTCACGCAGGGTGAAGCACCTGTGAACTGTTTAGTCTGACCTCCATCACTCATTTTCTTCCATCTATCAAAAACAGACATGTATAGGAAATGATTATTGTACACACACACACACACACACACACACAGCAGTCAGATTTTTTTATGTAACCTTTATTTATACAGGAAGGGTTAGACGTGTTTCTGACAAACATATTAAAGTTACAACAATAACAAGACCTAAAAAAATCATAAAAAGCGAAACTGGTCTGTTTTGAAGTTTTCTCTAAAAGTATTTACACACAGGAGAACAAAACCTCTGTTCATGTTCAAGGAGCAGCGCCCTCTAGTGGTGGTTGAAAAAAGTCTATATTTTTAAACACCTTTATCACGTGTTGTTTTTTTCTGTAGTGCTGACTAACCTACCTGCTCTGTGTGAAAAAGTCCTTACCCCCCCGTGAAATCACACATTCACTGTGATTAACCTCTTTTTTTTTCTGTTTCAGACCTGCTGATTATAAATCAGTTAAACAGAAGCTGTGTGACAAAGTGAAGCAGGCTGAAGGATGTTAAACAGCAGCACAGCACATCTCGCCACGATTGCACTTCATTTGTGAACAGCAGAGACCAGGCAGCTGCCTTTGCTGCTAAAACCGTGTGCAGGAAAACATGAAACCCGGGAGCAGTCAGACTGTAAAACATAAAACTGTGACGCTCCGTTTAACACGTGCAGGTATTTTTCTGGAAAACATCATCAGCCCTGCGTGCACAGGTGAGGAAGCAGAGACGTAACTCAGGTGTTCTGCACTTTATTTCCTTTTCATATCAAAGAGCAGGTATCCTCACTAACTCTACTTTATTCTGAAGGCTTGGAAACGACTGAGAAGCTGCTCTTTTGCGTCCTCGCCACCTCTCCAGCCTCAGCCAGATTTAATCCTTCACTCCTTAAAACTGGAAGAATTTCACTTTGCAACACGAGTCCGAATTAGGACTCACGTTCACTATGCTAAAAGTTTGTATCCTGGATCACGTGTAGTAGAAGGAGGTAGGTAGGATGGAGGTCAGGGTGGATGGGACTGTGACTCGAACCTCGAGTAAGACTCCAGAAAACCCCACCGAGCTAAAACCACAAAGAGACTCGAACCTGTCAGGACCAAGGTGAGAACATCGCCGTGATACTCAGACGCAGACATCCAGGAAGACGTCTGTCCTCCACCGCCGACTGGGCCCGGACCAATCAGATGGCTCGGTGCTGTGACTGACACTAACCCAATCAGAGAGCAGCAGATCCATCATCTGCTGGGTAATGACTTCCTGGCCTCATTAGATGCTGCTAACTGCATTATTGTCTCCGCGCTGTGTGTCGATTAGTTTTCCTAAGCGCCTGCTCTGCTTTGAAAAGCAGCTCTAGCTGTTTCTGCTCTCCTCAGATGAAACTTCAGATCTGAGTGTAAACGTCTTAAAAAAACAATTGGGAGGCCGGGACACCAGATCTGGTTTGGATCTCTGTCAGCGTGCACACAGGTCCTCATTGGGATGTTTTCTTGGTTTCAGAGCACTTATCACACAGTTAAAAGTGTGTTCAGAGTGTGTGCCACCCATTCTTTAATAACTGTAATTATGACTGCTGCAGTAAAGAGCAAAGCAAAGCTATAGCAGAGCAAACTGAGCTTTTACAGAGCGAACATCATCTTCTGCTCTTTTCCTGATGACAGCAGATTTCCATGACTGTGTGGCAGCACAATTATTTAACACTGAATCCCAGTAAATCTGCTCCTGATCAGCATCCCGTCAGACTGCTGCTTCACACTCAGCGCTGAAACATGGAGTGAATGGTGAGCCTGCAGTTCCTCTGATGTCCACTAGAAGCTGGCTCCAAACCTGAGTCAGACTTCCATGCTAACGGCTGTGGCTGCTAGCTTTGCTTGAACCGTGCTTGTGCTGTTGGAGCCTTCATGTGACCCAAGACATGTGTGCTGTGAGGTCACTGTGCTAACAGACCACCAAAGTGATGAAATTCTAGGATTATATTTGGATACCTGAGGAGCATGTATCTGTGTGTGTGGATGCAGACCGACGACCAAGCTTTGGCTCACAATCCAAACAGGGTTACCTGAAAATATCCGGGACGCCAGTGGGTGACATTACAGGGCTGTGACGCTCATCTCTGGGTTAGCAAAGACACTGATGAACGTTGAGGTGAGCGTTTCAAATGACCACCAATAGAAGGGAAAGAGACACAAAACAAAACAATGACCTCAAAAATGTCAGCAGAGACGTAAAACAACCTCAAATAAACACAAAAACAACGCTGGGTTAACATGTGATGGGTGGTAAAAATATTATTCCTTTATGTAGAGCAGGGGTCGGCAACCTTTCTGATGATGAGTGCATCTAAAATCTCCTCAGAAGTCAGTGTGCCGTATGACTGCATTAGCAATAAATGTAATAACGCTCTATATGAACAGTTACACACTTAATATAACAACTTACATTTGTTCGCAGATGTTGGCAGCGAATAGTTATCAGACACAAAAAAAGACTTTTTATCCATAACAGCAAATGGACTGTACAACAGAAAATACAAATGCTATTTATGGTCTCCTCACAACCATGAAAACAAATGCTGTTGTGACAGTGATGTACAGTTTTGTTGGTATATTTATGATTTCTATACATTTGACATCAGATTAAAACTTTGGTTGTAAGATTCAGATAATTATTTAATAAAAGCGAGACATTTTAAATGAGAATAAGAAAGAAAAGTATTTCTTTGTGCCCCCCCTCCCCCTGTTAATGCCTACATGCCCCCCTGGCAGCACTTTGCTAGACCCGCCCCTGCACAGTTACCAGCTGTCAGCTGCTTAGAAAAGGATCCTGGTGTTATTAGTCTCTCAGAAACAGTTCATAACTTCAACTCATCCATGTCACCTAAAAGGTAAACCTGTTTCTCCATCACCTGTTCAGCTCTGATGATTCAGTAAGGACATCTTCTGGTTTCATCTTCATGTTTCCCTCTCACCACATAACCAAACCATCATGACCAGCAGCTTTACAGCTGTGGCTCCAGCAAACATCAGCTGATACTAGAAATTAATATTAAATAAATTCTAACAACAGCTGATCAAGCTTAAACGTGCTGCTGTTGTTTAGCGCGACATCCGCTGGTTTCCTCTTTCTGGCGCAAAGTGGGCGATAAATAAACAAGAGAGCCGATCAGCTGATCATTGATCAGTTTCATGATTGAAGTAGAAACAGGAGAGGGAGGGGGGAGGATGAGAGAAGAAGAGGCAGCTGTGCAGCAAAGACACAGAATAACTGCAGCTTTGTGCCTTTTTGTAGCTGAATTACGGGACAAACTGTTCCTTTTCACCTCAATAAGAAACGTAATATTTTCTCTGAATGCGGGATGATTACGTTTTTTACAGGACGGTTGGAAACTCTAATAATTAACCTTATAAATAAAGTTCAACATCAGTAACATCATAGCACCACCCAGCTGTATAGAAACTCCGTCATGCTAGCTCACGCAGTACGAGTTATTGTAACTGACTGTAAAAAGTCAGCGCAACGAAAATAAACTCCACCTAAACCTGGTTCATATCTGACCCAGATAGACTGCAGGTCATAACTTCTTTCCTGAAGTTCAGTTCACCTGACACTCGGACCGGCGGCTGCCTCGGGTCTCTGCTCCTTCTGCCCCCCCTTTCCGGCCCATCGGGCAAATGCCCGATGGCCAATCCAGCTATGGTCGTGTCATCAGTTAACCCTTGGCACGCGTGCCCAGGGTTGCCGACCCCTGATGTAGAGAGTGGAGCCTGAAATGTCCACTAGAGGCCGGCCAGCCAGGCGTGGGAGGGGCTTACTGTTCACAGAAATCAAACTGAACAAACGTCTGCTGGGAATCAGCTGCTGAGTTTGTAAACCTGAAGCTTTCTCTCACGGTTTGGTTTCTTTTCACACAGAGGAAGCGCCAACGAAAGCCGCTACAAGCTGCATGACACCATCCTGTCTGCTGACTGGCCAGATGTGTCTGAGGGCGGGAACAACAACTGCAACATACCCGACCACACCTGGCAAACTAGAGTTTGGACCGACACGCCTCCTCCAGAGCATCCCAGTGCAGTGACCTCGTTCACATCTACACAAACACACACGAGTCTGACTTCAGTGTGGAAAGCAGCGCAGGTGTGACAGGTACAACCTAACGATGTGTCTACTCGACCTGAAAGGATACATGAAGAAGTGAAATGCAGGCACGTTGGTGTAGAGCAACAGTGAAGTGCACTCAGATCAGCCCACAGTGCTGATGATGCTGCACTGCGACCATCCATGCGGTGAAACCAGCCTATGATGACATAACCGCAGCTCCTCTCTTACTTTTTCAGCCGTGTGGAAGTGACTCATGACCGGGCTCGTGTGAATCAAAGCAGATTGTTGACTAGCTTTCATAACACTCTTTATGTAAGGGAGGTTCAGCAGCGGTTCGGGGGTGGACGTGAAACCTCTACACCTGCCTCCAGCTCCACTCCACATCTCCTGAACATCCACACACCTTCTCCTCCACCCGTCGGACGCGATTCGGCAACGGCCTCGGGATGAGAAGTTCATTTATATCACAGCTACACTCACAACCGTGGCTCAGGAGGTTGGGAAGCGTATCTGTAACCGGAAGGTCGCCGGTTCGATCCCTGGGCTCTCTGTCCTGGTCGTTGTGTCCTTGGGCAAGACACTTTACCCTACCGCCTACTGGCGTTGGCCAAAGGGGCCGATGGCGTGATATGGCGGCCTCGCCTCTGTCAATCTGCCCCAGGGCAGCTGTGGCTACAACTGTAGCTGCCTCCACCAGTGTGTGAATGTGAGAGTGAATGAATAGTGGCATTGTAAAGCGCTTTGGGTGCCTTGAAAAGCGCTATATAAATCCAATCCATTATTATTATTATTACTTCCTGTAGTACGCCAGCAGCTTCAGCTCCCAGTGCAAGAAACCTCAGCTTCTGTCAGAATTCAAACCGACCCAGGACGAGCAAAATACAACAGCAGGAGCTGAGCTTCTAACAGCAAAGGGAGAACTAAACAGTGACAAGAACAGAGACCAAAATGTCCCCAAGGAAATGCAAAATATTCAAAAAGGATCACAAATGTAAAAAAACTCATAAAACAAAGCAAAGTTTCTGAAAGATGATGAAATGAGACAACAAGAAGCTCACAAAGACACGCGACGCGAGCATCAAGCTACACCCCTAAACGATCAGAGACACAAAAATATCACAAAAAAGAAAAAAGAAATGTCTGAAAAATGGCCACAAATGCCAAAACTCATTTAAAGTGAAGCAATATTTCTCCAAAATGCCAAAGTGGGACAACAAAGTGACCAAGAAGACATGAAAAAATGTCCAGAATAAACAAGAAGGTGTCACAAAAGGAACCGAAATAAATCCGGAAAGGATCATACAGAGACAGAAAATCTGAAGTTCGTAAAGCTGTCCGCTCTGTGGTTGTTCTCCAGCAGTTCAAAAGCTGCTGTAACGATGTCCCACTTTGTCCCACAGGCCTCCAACATAAGCTCGTCCCACTTTGCAGTGATAACGTGCCGGAGTTATTAACAATTTGGTTCCAAACTAAACTGCGAGAAAACAAACTGCCGACTTTGTTGTTTCTCATGGTTCCCACGCCTAAACTCATGTGACAAATGTTCATATTTTCTTGTATTTTTTTAAACTCTTGTTAAAAATGCTGTAATCTGTTCCTCTTCAGTACTAATGAACATGATTTTCACAGCATACATCCCAACCCGTTTCCTGCTCCACACCACAGTAATGCCCAGTGTAGTTCCCGGGTCGTTTCACATCAGCGGTTCTTCTATATTTGAGCTGAAGCAGGAACCATTAATGTTTAACTCCAAGCTGAAGCAGCAGTGGAGTATTTGCTTTACCTGCACGAGATGAAAAAGACGCCGACTCCTTTTTAACCTCCTGAGACCTGAACTCTTCCACAGCAGCATTTTTAATTTCTCTTTGATATTTGGGCTGATTGGGGCCCGATGAATGTAAAAACAAAGAATTACCAGATTTTTGCTTTTAAGACAAATGAGAGCCACATATGAGGATATTTGTTTAACATGTTGATAGAACAGTGGCAGTATAACGTCCTCGTAACTGGATATCAGGCCCATGTAGAGGAAAATTGAGTATTTTGGTCTAAATAACCCAAAATGTGATGTCCACATATGTGGATGCCAAGTCCTAGGAGGTTAATGAACTCTTTGAAAATGTTTTTCTTGCACGTTTTCAGCAGCTCGGTCTCTGTAATGACATCAGTGAAGATCTAAGAGTAGCTGGTTATGATGCGTGTTACTGGGAGGAGTAATGAGATTACAGTGACGTCCACCTCGTGTGTGCGTGCGGGGAGAGTCGCTCCAGGCCGGTGATTATAGCCGCTGAGGCCCAGCAGCCGTCCGAGCAGCGAGGCCATCAGGCCCTCAGCAGCAGGCTGATGTGATTACGGAGAGCGAGGCCAGCCTGCGTCCTCCAACACATGTTTACTGTCACAGTCGCCAGGTAGGATTCATTTGTCCATGGAGGACCCATCACTGTGGACCAACTGTGGAAGCACAAGGTGATCTTTGACGCTGGTCTGCGCTCCTTTGATTTTTAATCAGCATTTTTTATTAACCTTTATTTTCAGAGAGCGTTTTAAAGCTCTCTGTTTGATTAACAGGAAGTGCTGTTACCGCTGAGTGAAGTGCAATGACATCCTCCAACTCTGGGACCACACAGGTCACCTGGTGAGGGGCAACCGGCCTCCGACCAGTCGCGGTCCGCCTCTCAGACAGACGGCTAAAGCTTATGGACAAACACGGCCGAATTTGTGAAAGCAGACAGATTGTGGCAATGAATCTGAGCCAGCTAGACCTCTCTGAAACATCGTCGCTCAATGCCTGTGTCGCTTTGTGGTTAAGTTGCCGTCGTGCAGAAACTACGTCACTGCTAGTTTCAGCCTATCCAGCAGCGACTGGAGCCGTTTAATCTGAAGCTGACTGCTGTCCTCAAAGGCGACGAGATCACACGTTTTCTTTTTCATTTTGCGGTTACGAGCTCTGCACGGTCTTTAAATCTAACGTTTAAAGAGAAACTCCACAAACAGACGTGCTGACCGTGCACACAGCTGACAGCAGTCATTCTTCTATTCGTGTCTCATCGAGAGGCTGGGCCAGATGTAGCCGTCGACTTTGCTTGCTGTAAAATCTTTTCATGAAAACCTGCACAGGGTTTCGTAAAGGCGAACAGTCCCACGACATGTGGTTGTAACGAAGGTCCAAAACTTTTGCACATAACTCCTCCCAGACTATGGAAACACTGAAGCACACAGTGACGGCGAGGTTGTGCAAAGCCTGCTCGTATTTCTTTCAAACACTTACTTTGTTGTTGTTGTTTTGGATGAATGATGGAAGGTCAGTATGCTTTAAATTTTGTTTTTTAAAATAAAAGCCTGTGATTTGCAAAATAAGATGTATACAGGAGGAGAACAGGATGGTGTGTGTATACAGGATCATCTGTGCCAAATGCAATTAGTTTACTAAACAACACCATGCAGTGATGTATGTCTTATAAATGTGTGTTTATTGTTCCAGTATTTATGTTATGAACTGAAAACAGTTTCCACTAATGTGGACACTGAAGTTTTTCTAATTATAAAACTTGAAAATCTCACTGTTTTTAAAAGATGCTTTAGCTCTGAGTGAGTGCAGGGTCTTTACCTTACACTATAAAAGCACCTGTGAATCCACATGACACCAACCAAACTTAACTGAATTCAGATTCCATCAGTATCGTGCTCACAATGAGACAAGCACGTCCGACAGTGAGCGCTGACGATTTAACACATACAAAGGAGCGAATCCATCGACCTCCAACAAACCAGTGTTTGCAATGATCCAAGACACTTCCTGCTGAAGGTGGACAGAGCAGACACCATCAAGGATGACCAGGTTACATAGAGCACGCTCAAGTATCCTTGAGAGGGTAAAGATCTGGTTCAGTGTCCCACGACTGGGACGTTCCTCCACATGGATAAAACGTAAATCAGTCACATTTTTCCAAAAGGTTTCTGGGACTATCAGGGTGCCATTGCATTTTAACATGGGAGTCTATGGAGCCTCTAGAGGACGTTAGAGGAACTGCAGTATTTGGTGTGTTGATGATTGGTTTGCAGCACCTGTTAATTAATTTATTTGTCTAAAACCTATTAAAGCAGCTTGTAGAAGATCCTGCAGGCTCGACAAACACCCGTTTGTGGACGATGTCACGAACATGCAACCGTCGTTCCAGTTCTTTTTTTTTCTTTTTTCAAATCCAGATTATTTTTAGCCAAACTTGCCATCGTTTCTCTCTGATACTCACATTTAAGAGGGTCGAGGCCGAAGTTCGTTTTTAGCCTGCAGCCCTGTGAACACAGTTTCTCTGAAGAAATAAAAATAATTTCAGGCTCGACGTTGGCATCGCTAACGTTCACTCGAGCGCTGAGCTGAGAGCGCGGCCTCCACAGTTAGATAAGTGCAGCTCTCAGTGAGAGCTTCGGGCGAGGAAGAGGAGCAGCCCCGAGGATCACAGCTCCACTCAAACCACAGCGAATGATCCGAAGGTGGATGGTGCTTTCTTAAAAGTTTTGAACTGAAATGACCCAAAACGTCAGCAGGAATGAGTGAGGGATCACGGGAAACGTCCATCAGGATTTAAAAAAGTTTAACATCTAATAAAAGAGCAAAGCTACAACTCACATCCCAACACGTGGGGAATGATGAAAAATGATGCAGACAAAACAAAACTGCAAACAAAATAAACTATAGTAGAAATCAGAGTTACGAGATAACGAACGATTCTGAGATATTTGTGAGGCGTCATTTTACATTCAAATCTTTTCAATATGAGAAAAATTCTCACAATTCATACAAAGTCAGAAGTAACAGGAAGTCCTGGCTGTGAAACGGCGAGAGTCATCGTTAGCGTCTCGTCCTCCATGCAGAGCCGCTCTCGTTAGTCTGACATACTTTATTGACTTCTTTATTTTTAAGTGGTGAAACCAGCTTCTTCCCTGCGTCTGACCTGCTGCCTCAGCAGCAGTAAAACATGATAACTCAATTACAAAGTACTTCCATTTAAATCCACCCACCTGTTCCAGCAGCAGCATTAGAGGGATGCTGATGTATTAAGGCAGTAATGATAACTCAGTTATCTACAGCACTTGGTCAGATTCATCCTGCAGCCACAGAGCTGATGTTAACATCTGGAGTACAGGTGAGCACTTCTGCCTCTCAGATGGGTGTCTTTACCCAGGCTGCAGACTCTGTTTTCAAAATTAAAAAAACATATAATAAGAAAGCAGCGTGACATAGAAACCCTATCAGTCTGCAGTGTGCACACCTGCCTTGTGGAGCTTCCTGACGCGGGACGGATAAAGTTCTGACCCCAGGTCAGCTGAGGCGTATTTTGAAATTACACAGAAATCTGTATAAAACGATTCCTCTGCAGCTTTAATCAGTTTTTAAAATCTCCTGGTGTAAGTGCAGCCGTGGGCGGTGACGCTCCTGAAGCTCAGGATGTGGATGTTTTCACAGCGAGTGTCCAAACCACACAGTGTGGTGTTAACCTCGAGCTGTGGTTGGATCATCCTTCAGCTGAACTTTGGTGTCGTCTTCCTGCCGTTATGATGGCGTTCAACATGAGAGCGTCTTTCCTGTGCTCATGTGTTTACGTGTTAGTGTCATCACCACTAACTTCTAGTTCTCATAAACCTCGTATGTTTTTTATTATGCTTATAAAAACTGGGAGGAAATCTAAATCTAAATTGAGTTTTTAAAACCTCAAATTTGAACACAACACACAGGATGAGAAACTATCAAAATAAAACAGGAGGCTAACACTGACACGTTTGACTTACCTGGATGACTGAACATGGATCGAGACACTGAGACAGAGACAAGGACCGCTGAGCTAACGGGCCAAAGTAAAGCCAGACAAAACCGACGAAACACGGACACGGGGGACACAGGAGGACACGGGGGACACAGGAGGACACGGGGGACACAGGAGGACACGGGGGACACAGGAGGACAGGAAACACATCACCTGTGTCCAAACTGAAAACTACAACAGACTCACACTGAAGATATCAAACAGGAAACCCGGGATCGTGACAACCTTAGCATCTAGCTAGCACTACAGAAGAGGAGCTAGCATAGCGGGAGTAAGGATTTTGTCAGCTCATCTGAAATACAGCGTTTCTTTCAGCTCGACAAACATCAGCAAACACGCAAACTGTGTGTGTCACAGTGTGTTGCAGCTAAAGGCCCAGCTGGTGTATCTGATAGGGAGGGAAACACAGACAGCTAAGTTCACTCAGAGATGGAGACAGATAAGAAAGAAGGAGCAGCTCAGAGTTAAAGGAAGGACGCTCATTTAAAGCTCACATGGAAGTCCTCGTGTTTCTAAATCACACATGTGATCTGATCATGATTGTTTACATAAATTCTTGTGTTTCATCTTTGGGAAACGTCCTGCTAAACAAGCTAAGCCGTGCTAACTTTGTGTTATTGAAACGTTGCATGAAAACAGCGAGTAGTGCAGGATAAACAGGTTAGTTTGCAGCTCAGTGTGTGAACGTGGCCGTGGGCTTCGTCATTAAAGACTCAGTCACTGATTTCCACCTTTATATCAGCCGTGTACTGTGCAGTATCACTAGTGTAGTGACGTGAAACGTGTCAATCCATAAAGATCAGCTGATCGCAGCCTGTACTGAAGTGTTTTCCCCACGCTGAGCCACTATGGATCCTCCACCTGCTGAATCCTCTGTAACCCCCGACCGTGCTCAGGTGTGGAGTAGTGATGTGTAATTCGCGAACGAAATGGCTCTTAGAGCTGGGTCTTTGCTGTGAACGACGCGAGCCAGCTCCTTATCGCGAGCCGTGGTTTTTCCTTCTCTCACCCTCTCTCTCCACTTTTTCCTGCTTCACTCCGCACGTGAGCCTTGTGCTTTACGCTGGGCAGAGGGGGGAGGGCGGTAGTTACACTCAGGAACAGAGCGGGAGGGAGAGAGAGAGAGAGCCAGGGACAACAACGTCACATTAGAAAGGTATAGTAATCATCCACAACTATTTTCAGTTGCAGATGATAAAGGATTCAGAAAGTTTATTCATGCAGGTCCATATGACAGAGAATATGCATGTTCTTTTTGTTTTCATATTTTAATTTATATTTAATTGTGTTGTGGTTTGCAGTGTTTTGTGTTGTTTCACTTTAAATTTGTTTAAAAGAAAAAAGCTAGGGGCTGACTCAAGATGTGATCGATGTGGCCAGAATTCTGCCTCATTGTCACATATGTTTTGGACATGTCCTTATATCGCTACCTACTGGTCTAAAATATTTAAAACTTTGTCTGATATTTTTAAAAAACAGCTCCCCCCAGACCCAGTAATGGCACTATTCGGTGTAGCTACAGTTAAAAACTTAAATAATAAACAAATTCGTGCTCTGAGTTTTATAACATTGCTTGCAAGACGCCTTATACTTCTAAATTGGAAAAATAAAGCCCCCCCAACTCATTCTGCTTTATTAAGAGACACAATGTATCATTTACAGTTGGAGAAATTTAAATTTTCATTAAGAGATAATGTTAAACAGCTTTACCTAATTTGGCAACCCTTTATAGATTACTTTAATAAGTAAAACTGGGAGGTATGGCCTCCTCCCATATCTGCCCCAAGATTATATATATGGGTCTACGCAGGTGTTTTTTCTTTTTTTTCTTTTTCTTTTTTTTTTGGGGGGGGGGTTCGTTTGTTTTGGGATTGTTGTTTTTTTCCCCTCTCTCCCTCCTTTGAATATACTTATTTAGGATAATAAATGTGTATGTATAGACATAGATATGATTGTTTATATAATGGTAATTATATTTTATGTAAAAAGGATGGGGAGAGGAAGGAAGGGAAGGGGAAAAAGAGGGGAAGGGAAAAGGGGAAAAAAGAAAAAAAAACTGTCAATGTAAATGAGATATATATTTTGTTGCCTGATTTGAATAAAGAAAGAAAAAAAAAGGAAAAAAAAGGAAAAAGCTGAAAATTTAAATAGTTAAAAGTTGAAATGTGAATAGTTGGTTTTTGTATTATATGATTTATTTATTACATTTTATGTGGAGTGAATAAATAAAAGTATATTTATGGTGGCCCCTACAGACAAAGCACGTACAAACTCCAAAGCACGTACAAACTCCAAAACACGTACAAACTCCAAAACACGTACAAACGCCAAAACACGTAAAAACTCCAAAACACGTACAAACTCCAAAACACGTACAAACTCCAAAACACGTAGAAACTCCAAAACACGTACAAACTCCAAAACACGTAAAAACTCCAAAACACGTACAAACTCCAAAACACGTACAAACGCCAAAACACGTACAAACTCCAAAACACGTAAAAACTCCAAAACACGTACAAACTCCAAAACACGTAAAAACTCCAAAACACGTACAAACTCCAAAACACATAAAAACTCCAAAACACGTACAAACTCCAAAACACATAAAAACTCCAAAACACATACAAACTCCAAAACACGTACAAACGCCAAAACACATAAAAACTCCAAAACACGTACAAACTCCAAAACACGTACAAACTCCAAAACACGTAAAAACTCCAAAACACGTACAAACTCCAAAACACGTAAAAACTCCAAAACACGTACAAACGCCAAAACACATAAAAACTCCAAAACACGTACAAACTCCAAAACACGTAAAAACTCCAAAACACATAAAAACTCCAAAACACGTAAAAACTCCAAAACACGTACAAACTCCAAAACACGTAAAAACTCCAAAACACATAAAAACTCCAAAACACATACAAACTCCAAAACACGTACAAACGCCAAAACACATAAAAACTCCAAAACACGTACAAACTCCAAAACACGTAAAAACTCCAAAACACGTACAGAACACAACAGCAGTGCTCCCGGATGCTACGCCCAGTGTTGGCTACACAAGCCAGCAAGTACTAACGACCGGATTTGGTGTGTGGTAGTAACAGGTACTTCTTTTTAAATTATTTGAATATATATATGAGTGCTTGTGTATTTATCACTTAAATTACACAATTGAAAGCATATGTGTATTAATACACATGTGCTTTCAATTGTGTAATTTAAGTGATGTAGGTAGCTCTGTTTTGAAGTTCAGTTAACGCTAGAAATGTGTTTTGGAGTTTGTACATGTTTTGTCTCTAGGGGCCACCGTATATATTTATATATAAACATATATAAATAAAACCAGTTTTTTGTTTACCATTAGTAATTCCTTTTGTGCATAATTTTATATTATTGTTAATAATAAATTAATTAAAGCAACAAAACAACCTGAAGAGCCGGTTCGGAGCCAAAAGAGCCGGAAATCCCAACACTAGTGGAGGCAGCGTCCCTCCACCAGGTAGGCAACAGGTTATTCTGTAAGGGTCACGTGTCCGACAAGACAGATTCAAGCTGAGTGCATTCATTAGAATTAGAATTTAGATTCAAGTAACATTTGTATTCTTATGTGCTATTATTATTGTTATTGTTATTATTGTTATTGCTGTTGTTGTTATATTAACACAGCACAAGGTTCAGTTACCTTCTCCAATAACAGGCGGAGTGGTTCAGCGAGTACATTTCAGGGCCGCAACTCTGTTTGAAGAAGTCGACTCAGTACTGAAACTTTTACTTTTGTTTCCCTTCTGCAATTTTAATATTAGATCACCAGAGTGAACTCAGAGCAAACCTGCCTGCCCTCTGTGCAAAAGTAACTGCCCCTAAACCTGATGACTGGCTGTTCAACCCGCGGTCACGTGTTTGTGATGCCTTCAGTGGGTCGTTCCCGTCACTGTGGAGGAATTTTCAGGAGCGTTTGAATTCGGACGTGCTGAAGGGTTTTCCAGCATGAACGCCTGTTTAAGGTCACACTGATTCTGGCCACTCCAAGGCTACGTTCACACTGCAGGCGAAAGCGCATCAAATCCGATTTTTTTGACCCTATGCGACCCATATCCGATCATGCTATGACAGTGTGAACGGCGCAAATCCGATATTTTCAAATCCGATCTGGGTCACTTTCGTATGTGGTACTGAATCCGATACATATCCGATGTTTTAGAAAGCGACTGCTGTTTGAACGGTCAAGTCGCATTAAATCCGCCTTTTACGTCACCGACACAAGACTGAAGCCAATTATCAGCGCCCGAGAAGACATCGCGAACGCTTCCTGGCCATCCAGTGTAGATGTCAGTGAAACTGTTGGGAAGACAACGTAAACATTTTATTTGTACTGTATAATCTGCAGATTCTGACAGAAATCTGCAGCTATCCTTTGAAGCACCGCTCCTCTCTTAAACAGCAATAAGGATCATTATTAGGTTATTTACATTATTATGTAAATAACAAAATAACTTAAAGCAAAAATTGGGAAACGTAAAGTCCGAAGTCTTTATATTAACGGCCATCAGTCAAACAATACTGTTTGTTCTTGGTCTAAACAGAGCGCGTTGTGTGTGATGTCTTCTTTTGCGCATGCGGGCCGCTTTGAGCGTTCACACTAGAGCGCGTTTGCTGTCGCATTTTATTTGTAGTGTGAACGAGGAGACAAAAAAATCGGATTTGATCAAAAAATCGGAATTGAGCATTAAGACCTGCAGTGTGAACGTAGCCCAAGAATCAGTGTGCGAGACAATCAGAGGTGGGCGTGCTGCTGTGTTTCTGATCATTGTCCTGCTGCCCGAGTGCTCTTGAGCTTCAGGGCACGGCCTGATGGGCGGACATCCTCCTTCAGGGTTTTCAGGTCACGGTTCTGTCAGTTGCAGCGAGTCGTCTGTATGCTGGGATGTTTTTGCTCCTTGGACTCTCCTATGGAGTCCATTTTGGCCCCGCCTCTTTGTTATTGTTGACCTCTGACCTTTACTGAGCTGAGTGAGGCCTGCAGGTCTTCAGATGCTGTTCTGCGTTTGTTTAGGATTTGATTTGTGAGTCTCGGATTTTTCCCTGTGTGTTGCTCCTTTGTGTCGGTTCATTCATGTGAAGTACTTTGATGCTCATATTCCGTCTTTCAGCTACATCCACGTTCACTTCCTGTTTTACTTTGGTCAGTGGTTTTCTCTTCTAGTCTCAGTTCTGATTCCTCAATCCTGATTTACGCTCAACTTCTGTACAGGTGTCTCCTTTTAGTTACTTCCTGCTTTACTCTGTGCGTCCCTGCAAGACATAATCATTCAAATGTACTTTATTAGACGTGAAACATTCAGGAGCTGCTGGATTCATTAGAAACCCTGAACCGTCGTTACGCAGCGTCACCATGAAACTGACGACCGTCATTATCGATATTAATTAAATGAAACGTTCAAAGCAGTCGCAGGAAACCTGTTTGTGTTTGTCACACTCCTTTTTGTAGTCTTATAATACTTTATAATATAAAATAATGTATTACTATGTATTAATATTATTATAGAACATGTTTAACAAAAGTTAAACTTCCAGAGTTTGTTTGGTTTGGAACAAAACTCTTAGACTGACACTAATCGTGTCCACTGTGGGCACACTGAGCTTCATACGCCACAGTAAAGGAAATCTGATTACTTCTATGTTAGTATTTCACAGGTTTCTGACGGAGGCTCTTCTGCCGCTGTAGCTCATCTGCTTCGAGGTTCAGAGATGCTCTTCTGCACTGTCTCTTCTCCTCTGACCTTTGACCCTAACGGGGTATTTTCTGTGAGAGCTGGATTTGTTCAAACCTTCTGTGTAAACTCAGAGATGGTCCCAGCATATCATCAGTTTCTGAAACACTCAGAACAACAACCGTGCCACGATCACAGTCCTCAGCTTTAACTTCAGCAGGTGGTCTTCATCACGTCTTCCTCCCTGAACGTGGAGAGTTCGCTCTGATCTCTGCAGAGTCTTTGGTTTTCTTTGGATGAACCTGACACGTTTATATGATGGAATTTCACAAACGAAGCGAACAGAAGCGGCGACGAGGTTATGTCTGCGTGTTGTTATTGGCAGCTGCGCCTCCTTCAGTGAAGATGGAGACCTGAAAACAACTTTTAGTGAGCAAAGCTCAAACAGATTTCTGAAAGTGAGGCAGCGTGCAGAGCCGGGGGGATGCTATTTGTCTTCAAGCGTCTGATGAGATCTTTTTTTACTCTCGGCAGCCGTCCTCCTGGCCGCTGCACCTCCGCTTTAATTGCCTGTCAAAAATAACCCGGCTCATCCTGCAGTTCCACCTCGGAGCGGGAACCCAGGGGACGAAGCCGCCGCGTGCACGTAGCGAAGATCTGTGCGTGGGCCTCGCCGTGGCCGCGCGACCTCCGCTTCACTGCGGTTCGCTCTCGCTCGCGCCTCTCCTCTCGGTGTGGGCTGCTTTGCAATCTTTATGTAAAACCTATATGTGGGAGGGCAGCGCTGCCGAGAGCAGCTGCAGACATGTGATCCAAGTGAGAGGCAGCAAAAGCTGATCGCACCGTGTTGGTGTTGGACTCCTCAGACCTGCCGGCTGCTTCTCGGACCTCTCTCTGTTTCAGCTACAACTGAAGGAGGAGGAGGAGGAGGAGTGAGCCCGAGCCTCAGCTGCTGCTGCTGGAGAGGAGAAAATGAGTTCATTTCCTCTCTCTCTCTTTTAAACAGCTGTACAGTGGCTGAAGCGCCAGCAGGTGGCAAAAGCACTCACCTCTCTGCCCTCAGCCAATCAGAGGCAGGCAGCTGGGGAGTGGGTGGGACAAAAGAAAAGGAGAGGGAGAACCACAGAGCTGAGATAAAAAGTAAAGAGAAGAGAGCAGAGACGCGACTCCGAGGAGAGGAACGGGAGCAGCAGCTGCTCGGCAGAGAGGGAGGAGAAGGAGACAAGGGAGGAGGAAAGGAGGAGCTCCTTCCACACTGAAGCGTTTGTTTCTCTGTTAAACTTCCTGGAAATGGAGCTGTGCTCAGAGGAGCGCAGACAGGCTTCCTCTGGCTGAGAGGGTTAGGAGGAGGAAGGAAGCCAGTTTAGAGTGAAGCTGCCCCCACCTCCTCCACCTCCCTCCTCCTGTCACAAAGAGAAGCGTCGATCTTTGCTTCCTGCTGCTGAGAGGAGACGCGCGGAGGTCTGCAGCTGAAGCACTTCCTGTGTTTGTGAGGGTGGAAAGTTGCGCGTGGAAAGTTAAGCGGCTGTGGCGATGGCCGGCGGCAGCTCAGAGCTGATCCCAGAGCAGCACTGAGCACGAGCATGGAGGAGCAGCCGCCGCCGCCGCAGGAGGAGGAGGAGGAGGAGCGTGCTCCGCTACAGGATGGAGGAGAGGAGTCCACCTCCACGTCTTCAGCCTCCAACGCAGAGCTCCCCCGGGCGACCCCGGCCCCCACCTGCCAGCACAACAGCAGGACCTTCACGGGTCTGAGGATCTTCTGCAGGAGGAGGTGAGTGTCTCCTCCCGCTGCTCCACGCGTACGTCTCCGGGTCAGCAGCAAGTTTTCTTTTAAACAGTCAAACTTTTTATCGGTGACACACGGGGAGCCAATCAGAGCGCACGGACAGAGTAAACTGATGGTGGTAACGCAGCTTTTTATGACCCTGTGTGCGGCTGGGTGTCACGATCGCTCGCAGATCGCGTGTCTAAGCGTTCGACACAAACGCAAAGGTCAATCGGTCAGCAGAAAGCCTGCACTTTGACCCCCGACGCTTCCACTCATGCCGACTGACGCCGGAGCCGGGATTCTCCGGCTCGTCTTTGCTTTTCAGGTTTCGTCTTTTGCTCCCACGCTGACACATCTGATCCAGATCAGCATTTATAACGGAGGAAACCACAGATTAGTCGATTACTCTGCAGCTTCTTCTTAAATCATAAGGTCTCAGTTAGAAATGCTCGTGTGTGATTAAAGCGAGCGTGTTGGATTAAACGCGGCTGACAACACTTTGTTTTTCTTGTGTTATATAAAACCTTTCAGCACTGATTCAGGACAAACGTCCCTTCATATCTGAGCAGTTTTCAAAACCGTTCATTGCTGGATGTTTGAGTTCGTTCATCGAGATTCTCAGACGTCTGAAGTTTGAGTGAAGTGCAGTGAACCGAGGGAAATCTGGAGAACACCTCCCTCAGAGATTTCCACACGTATTCACTTCAGTACTGAAAGCGACGTAGGTGCACGAAAACACGCAAAATCCCATCAGCGATGTCCACGGCGTGCTGTTTCCCTCAGCTCTCATTCATTCAGAGCTCATCCAGATGTTCTCAGCTGGACAGATGAACTCTGAGCTGAAGGAGCCGCTGTTCGTATCGGCGAGGCCTCGCTTCCACGGTTTCACGTCTGCAGACTCCCGGCGATGGCCGTGACGCTCACCTGATGTGACAAAGTGGGTTCAAATGACCAAGAAGAGTCCTTTCAAAATAAAAGCCAGCTCCTGACGCTGGCCTTATTACCAGACTAAATGAAAAACAGTCTTAAATGTCTGGATTTACGGGTTTTAATGGTTTCTGGTGTGAACGGCGTGCTCTCTGTGGGCTGAACCAAATCAGCCAGAGTCCAAAGTTTTGGGGTTTCGGGCCGTTTGTGGTCACGTTTGATGGAAATGTGATGATGCTGGAGGGGGAGGTGTTAAAATAAAAGCAGATCAGTAACAGCTGCAGGCTGTAAATATGGATTTATAAACATAGCATGTAACTCAGATTCTCGGTGGAAAATAGTGCGAATCGTCTGCAGTCCCACTCCAGAGTCCCTTCGTATTTTCTCTGTTTTTGTGGTTTTCGCCATGGCAGCGGTGGCGGACCGTGGCGCTCGTCCAGATGTGGCTGCGGGCTTTCAGACGGCGTGATGATTCACAGATTAGAGAAATGAGTGTCGATTCATTAAGAGCTTCTAACCTGCTGCTGTTCACGCCTCTGCACAGGAAGTGAGGCGTCACGCGGCGGCTCGAAGTAAAGACTCTGCTGCCAGAGTTCCTTCACAATTTGACTGTTTCTTGTGGTTTTCAACATGTAAAGCAGCAGCGCCGAGCTCAGAAACGATAGCGAAACTCAGCCGATGCAGTTTCATCGTTTTCTTCTGTCAGTTTTAAATAAACGTGATTGGTAGAAAAATTCTCCAGCAGAGTTTCAGCAGGTTGGATCAAAATGTTCATTTAATCTCGATGAGGGCTGACGAGTCAAAACCAGCGTCTCTTTGTACTTTTCTGCTTCACATGCTGTTACAGGTTCGGGTAAAGGTTTGAAGGTTTCCATCCTTGAATGTGTTTTTGCTCGGTGAACCTGTTCTGCTCTCAGAGTCTCCTCCACAGTCTGAGAGCAGGTGAAGCGAGGAGGAGCGGCGCAGGAAGCTCGTGTCATTTGTGTGTGCGGCAGCTGACACCTGTGAGCCTTATTAGACAGGAAATACTGTTGTCACATGCTTAAAGTGGGCGTTGTCCATTTCCTGTACACACACTACTCTCCGATGTCTGTGATGTCACAGAGAGACCCCTAATATGGTCATCTAAGTCAAGTAGCCTTTAAAGTGGGAGGATCCAGAGCAGCTGGTTTCAGACAGAGGATGAACTGAGGGTCATACAAAGAAGGCTTATTCTGATCAGCGACTGATGTTTGACGTTGGACTCTGACGCCTCGGCATCAGCAGCCGAGTGATTCTGATCCCAGATCAGTTCTGTAATGTTATATTTAAAACATTTTATAGGAGGACGAAGCGTACCGACAGGCACGGGTTCATTTCTGTACTTTTGTTCTTATGCTCCGTTGGAGTAGCTCCGCCTTCTTTGAGCCCACTTGCGTCTCATTGGCCAGCTTTAGGAAGCCTGCCGAGGGGCTTATATATATATGTAAACCAATCAGAGAGCGAGTGAAGTGGTTTGCACAGATTTTTTGTCTTTGCTATGTTTGAATGTGATTTAGGTGTCGGACGGTTTTAACAGGAAGTGCTTGCTGCTGTATTTTTAATAACAGTGAATCAGGCTCGTCAGCGACCCCGTGTCGCTGTGCCTCCCGCGACACATCGAGGACACGCATCACGTGGATGTTTCCAGCCGTCAGACTTCCTCTTCGATGGGCTGAGCTCTGAGTAACGTGGAGCGTGCGTGTTAGTCAGCCTCGTCTCCGTTTTCACGGAGATGAAGTCGGACAGGACTCGCAGTCACACAGCGAGACGCCAAATAAAGGGAGGGAATTACAGCGTTACAGTATGGCTCAGGGGCTTTTATTTTGAAGTGAAAGAGCTGGATACGCTCGCCTGTGAATAAAAAGGTAACAAGTGCAGATTTAAGTTCAGTCAGGTGGTCTGTTTAATCTCCCAGCGATCTCCCACGGTCCTCTAATTATAGCTGCTATTAATGGATTGGCAGAGAAATTAATTAAAAGAGGTCATTTTTAGGGCCTGGTGGGAGTGTTTCACTGCACAGGAGGAGGAGAGGATTCAATCTGCAGCTCTCTGAGGACAGAGCGGAGAGGAGGAAGTGGAGGACTCCTCCTCCTCCTCCTCTCTGGAAGCAGCCAAGGGCTTTAAAGGACGCCACTGTGATGTTTCTTCTCTTGTTGAAAATGTAAGAAGAGTCTAAAATGCACAAAAGCAAGCAATCCACCCGGCCTCCGGCAGCCTCACAGCTCACTATTTAGATGTGTGGAGGTAAATACTCCTCCACCCTCTAAGCTCATCCACCCTGGTGACTGTGGAGCAGGTCTCCACCTGACACAGAAACCGGTACTCCATCAGCTCGCTGTCCCCTGCTGGGACGTCCGCCTGCTCAGGTTTGAGCAGGAAATGCACCTTCTTCCAAACCCCCACCTCAGAGGTGGAGCACGCTCTGCAGAGCCTGTGCTGATTGGCTGGACCATGATTGAGCTCTGAGAGCTTCCCTGCAGTTCGCTGGATTCTTGCTCTTTGTTAGCCGTTACATAACGCTGCAGGTCGCATGCTGACTGAGAGGTTGGCGGTTGGATTCCTGCCGGGCGTCTCGGGGCAGCACGATGAGCCTCGCAGCGGTACGGCGTGGATCAGTGACGCCAGCAGCGCTTTCCTGTCTTCAGTGTGTGAGCATGTCGACCTTCATGCTTCGCCCACACTGAAATCACGGCAGGCGTGTTTGGCTGCAGATGCGCCTCAGTCTGGGTGAAAGCAGTAATCCACTCTCAGACTCGGGTTTCCTCCACAGGGTGCAGCCTCGTGTTGTTGTACACTTCTTGGACAGGACCTCAGCGCCCTGATTCGCTCACACCAGAGGCACCTTCGTTTTAGCTCATGCTTTCCTGAAGCTGTGGTCATTCAGTCACAGGAGTGGTGACGCTGACGGTTCGGCGTGCACACCTGTGTGCAGTTAGAAAACTTAACACACGTGTAGCATCTTCAGGTCCAGCTCCCAGTCTGGACTCTCCTGAGCTGTGTGTGACAGGATGTCAAAGGTCACGGCACTTTATAGGACGTGATCCGCCGGCGTCAGCAAACCAGGGAAATAAAGGGCTTTAGGAGCGTGTTTGTTCTCCGTCGCACGTAAAGACGAGCGTGCTACAAAGCAAAGCACGCTGCAGCCGTCACACCTTCGTCTGTGCTTTATTTTGCCTTCAAGGACTTTGATTCGGACTTTTTATCAAACACACTGACCTCTGGGAAAAAACACGATCACAGTTTGAGCCAAACAACTTCATTCAGATCAGCTCATAACATGTTTATATATAAGCAGCGTCCTCCAACAACACAGGCTGAATGAGAGGAGCAGCCGCCATCCACAGAGGTGAAGCAGAGAGAGGCAGGTGGAGAAGAGCGGAGGGAAAGGGAAGGTTTAAAGATGGCGCTGCTGTGATGGTTGGCGGCGGTGGAGGCCAGCTGAAGGTGCTCGGATGTTCGTGGCTGGTCTGAGCATGTGCAGAGCAGGGAGGGCGGAGCTGGGACTGACGGCTCCACGTCAGTGTCTAAATATAATCGTTTTTCACTCCACTGTCTGCCGCTGTGAAGCTGTGGACAGCATAACAGGAACACGTCCATGGACTTCAGCGTGAGATCGTAAATCTGTGACGATGATGATGATGATGATGCAGTGTGTGCGGTCAGGCTCAGACATGTTTAATAACGCTGACGATCAAGGTCAGCTGGGTCCTAACTTTAACTTAAGCCTGACCCCAGACGCTGCTGCTGCCGCTTCCCTCTGTGCTTCTCAGGTGCCTCCTATCTGGTTTCACTGAGGCCACGCCCCCACCTGTGACATCACCCCTCCTTTCACAACTGACAGATAATGGAAAACACCTGCTGTGATATTACAGAGGAAGGCGGGGCCAAATGGTTGCGTGTGCTCTCCCACAGCTGAAAGCAGCCACGATGAGTTCAGTCTGCCAGGTTCAGATCGCTGCCTCTGATCTGATTGGACGAGAACAAAAGGGGGTTGGTACTCTGGAGACAAACCAGTTAGGACGTCTGTCATCTGTCATCATGAGCTGTTTGTGGCCTGAGACAGGTCACTGCCCTGCTGCCATGACGATAATGATGATGATGGTGGTTTCATACACAACAGACTAAACACCGTCACTGTGGCGAGCAAAAGCTGATCAGGTGACAGTGATCTCCAGATTATTATCAGTAACTAGACTCCGCCCCCACAGGTGAAACCTAAGCTCTGGGTCAAAGGTTATTGAACCCAAACTTTACTACAACGTCACAAAGCGGGGATAAAAATAGAACATGAGACTAAAGCTGAGACGTTCTGCTGTGGGCGGAGAATATGCCAGGAATGCAGAGCAGCCGCCATGACATCACACGCCCTGCAAAGTCAAAGGTTAAAACACGCTGTTCAGTCAACTTCATTCATACTGCACCAGATCACAGCAGCAGTCAGCTGAAGGCTCCGCCTCCTTTCTACACTTAAATACTGTAGGCCTGCAGTGTGACAGCGAAGTGCTCTTGCCTGCTGACGAGCCCTGAAAGTTTACCCACAATGCACTCTGCCACGCTTCCTCCAGTGCATCGTCAGAAACGGATCGAACATCATCGTCAGGATGATGTCACGCTGAGACTGATCTCTGGTCGGTCACTCGAGCGCACGTCTGGCTCTTCGCGTCCATGCAGTATTTATTGTAAGTCGGCCTCACGCCCTGCACCTCACGCTGACACCGCGAGCAGCAGCGGACAGACGTCCTGCCGCAGCCACACTCGCCGCTCCGTCCGGGTGTCAGGTGTCACGGCCGGGTGGAAAGCCTCAACGCCTCGGGGTGATGTCGGCCAGGAGACAAATATGTCGCCTGTTCACACCGGCTCAGGTGTGTTTCTGTGGGAGTTTTCTGCTCACGCTCAAAAACTTTCCACACATTCGGAAAATATCTGCACGCGTGTGTGAGGATTTTTAGGAATCGCACTTATCTGGAAAACCAGAAGAACAGGAAGCACGCGACTCGGATCAGGCCGCCGGCCTTATCGTTCCGCTGTCCGCAGACCCAATCAGATAAACTCGACTCACAACAAAGCAGCCAGATTCCTGCCAAAACATTAAGCACAGGCAAAGACGGGCTGAAGTCAGGTGGCGAAACAGAAGAAAATGTAACCCTCTGCTTCCTCACAGAGCAGTGAAAGTTTCCACTGACATTTCTCATCCGCGGGATAATAAAGGTCTGTTCTATCTTCAGGGCTCAGGTCAGATTCTCTGAGATCCTTCGAGGTCAGAGGTCGCACGTGTCTCTGTTCGTGACCAAGTGCGTCGTCACATCCGTCCTCTGCCGTTTCCATGATTTTTAGGACTCGTAAACATCAGGGCTGTTACTGACTGATAAGGGGCGTCCTCACCCGAGGATCCGCACGCCACGCGCCGTGGCTCAGGTGCTGAGTGTTGCTGGTCACAAAGAGCGTGCTGCACCAGAAACCTCGCTGTCATTGCTTTAGTCGTGAGCCAGTTGCTGCGGTTGCCCGTGGTTTGCAGGGAAGACGCTGACTAATGCTGACTTACAAAGAACGCCGCCGCCACAAACCTCGGCCGCCGCCCTACAGAGTAAATGCAGCCCCTACTGAAACCATTTCAGATGATGATACTCTTACTTTGAAGGCGAGCGGCCTCGCAGCGGGGCAGTCGGCGTCCACGTACACTGCAGGTTTCATACCAGCAACCCACGGTTACCAGGAGACGCCGACATCACAGAGCTGTGTGAGTGTGAGTGTGTGACAGTGTGTGTGTGAGTGTGTGTGTGTGTGTGTGTGTGTGTGAGTGTGTGACAGTGTGTGTGTGTGAGTGTGTGACAGTGTGTGAGTGTGACAGTGTGTGTGTGTGAGTGTGTGACAGTGTGTGAGTGTGACAGTGTGTGTGTGTGTGTGAGTGTGTTTGTGAGTGTGTGTGTGTGAGTGTGACAGTGTGTGTGTGTGTGTGTGAGTGTGTTTGTGAGTGTGTTTGTGAGTGTGTGTGTGAGTGTGACAGTGTGTGTGTGTGTGTGTGTGTGTGAGTGTGTTTGTGAGTGTGTTTGTGAGTGTGTGTGTGAGTGTGACAGTGTGTGAGTGTGTGTGTGTGTGTGAGTGTGACAGTGTGTGTGTGTTTGTGTGTGTGTGAGTGTGTGTGTGTGTGTGTGTGTGTTTGTGAGTGTGTGTGTGTGAGTGTGTGTGTGTGAGTGTGTGAGTGTGACAGTGTGTGTGTGTTTGTGTGTGTGTGAGTGTGTGTGTGTGTGTGTGTGTGTTTGTGAGTGTGTTTGTGAGTGTGTGTGTGTGTGTGTGTTTGTGAGTGTGTGACAGTGTGAGTGTGACAGTGTGTGTGTGTTTGAGTGTGTGTGTGTTTGTGAGTGTGTGACAGTGTGAGTGTGACAGTGTGTGTGTGTGTGTGTGTGAGTGTGTTTGTGAGTGTGTGACAGTGTGTGTGTGTGAGTGTGTTTGTGAGTGTGTTTGTGAGTGTGTGTGTGTTTGTGAGTGTGTGACAGTGTGAGTGTGACAGTGTGTGTGTGTGTGTGTGTGAGTGTGTGTGTGTTTGTGAGTGTGTGTGAGTGTGTGTGTGTGAGTGTGACAGTGTGTGTGTGTGAGTGTGTTTGTGAGTGTGTTTGTGAGTGTGTGTGTGTTTGTGAGTGTGTGACAGTGTGAGTGTGACAGTGTGTGTGTGTGTGTTTGAGTGTGTGTGTGTTTGTGAGTGTGTGTGAGTGTGTGTGTGTGAGTGTGACAGTGTGTGTGTGTGTGTGTGTGAGTGTGTGACAGTGTGAGTGTGACAGTGTGTGTGTGTGTGTTTGAGTGTGTGTGTGTTTGTGAGTGTGTGTGAGTGTGTGTGTGTGAGTGTGACAGTGTGTGTGTGTGAGTGTGACAGTGTTTGTGAGTGTGTGAGTGAGTGTGTGTGTGACAGTGTGTGTGTGTGAGTGTGAGTGTGACAGTGTGTGTGTGTGAGTGTGACAGTGTGTGTGAGTGTGTGTGTGAGTGTGTGTGTGAGTGTGTGTGTGAGTGTGACAGTGTGTGTGTGTGAGTGTGTGTGTGTTTGTGAGTGTGTGTGTGAGTGTGTGTGTGTTTGTGAGTGTGTGAGTGTGACAGTGTGTGTGAGTGTGTGTGTGAGTGTGTGTGTGAGTGTGTGTGTGAGTGTGACAGTGTGTGTGTGTGAGTGTGACAGTGTGTGAGTGTGTGTGTGTGTGTGAGTGTGACAGTGTGTGTGTGAGTGTGTGTGTGAGTGTGTGTGTGAGTGTGACAGTGTGTGTGTGTGAGTGTGACAGTGTGAGACTGTGTGTGTGTGTGTGTGTGTGTGTGGACCCAGGGATTACACAGACCCATTTCCTTGCTATCTTTGCCCGTCACTGCCCTGTTTCTATAAATAGTCGGGTCCAGGAGGGCGACACAGCCAATGAGCTCAAACTCTCATGTCCTCACTTCAGCCGTGCGTCTGCAGGCAGGTGAGCGCATTACCTCCCGTTACCTCCCGTTACCTGGGGTTGTTTAACCGGCCGTGGGGTCAGAAACATACCTGATCACACCACAAGATGGCAGCACAGCATCGTGGCTCCTGAGCTGACGGAGGAGAGAAGAAGCTGTGTTTCCCGGGTGAGAGGGAGCTGCAGTGATGCAGTTATGGATCTGATGTGATTGTGTATTTACTGCTCACATAATTAGTTTACTCGCCGTCCTCTCGCTCTGAAAGCTAATCGCTCACTCTCTCCGTGTCTGGGCTCAGTTTCCCTCGCTGTGAAAGCAGAGCAGCCGGCGCTCCTGAAGCCGGCATTATTTAAAGGGAATCTGATACGGAGGAGTAAAGGATTAAGCAGGAAGAGAGGAGCCTCCTCTCGTGCACAGCATCAGATCAATACAGGAAACACTTTTTATCCTCCGCTTTATGTCCGAGCTCCAGGAGAACACAAACGACCCAGTGACCAATCGGAGATAAGCCTCGCCTTACCTGAAGCTACACACCTGTTGTTCTAGCATGCTGGAAGCCTCTCAGTAAAGTTTAAAGCAGCTGCACCTTATTAGAGTCTGCCCCCTGGTGCTGACTTTAATGTTTGCGCTGGGTGATGACAGAAAGCCGCTTTAACCTCCTAGGACCTGGCGTCCACATATGTGGGCCTCACATTTTGATATGCACACTTACAGGACATCATATAAACAAATATCCTCATGTGGTTCTCATTTTTCTTAAAAACAAAATCTGGTAATTCTTTGTTTTTACATTCATCAGGTCCCAATCAGCCCAAATAACAAAGAAAAATTAAAAATGCTGCTGTGAAAGAGTTCGGGTCTTAGGAGGTTAAAGGACATTTTTGTACTGTCTGTTACTGCAGACCTGTTTCTGCCCTGGGTCAGGCACTCATGTGCTGCACGACTGATCATTTCTGCAGTTAGAAGATCTTTTGAAGCCCAGCTGAAGCCTTTCATTCCAGCTCGGATCATCACTTTAACCACTTCCAGCTGAAGCTTTTGATCATTTTAATCCTTACAATGAGAAAGAAAAATGGACTAAAGCACGTCAGAAATGCAGGTTTTTTAACTAGAAAGTCTTAATTTAATTATGTCTGTTTGTTTGTTTTTATGTAAATATTTGAACTAAATCACAACATAAAAATTCAGTTTTTATTAATTTATTAGAAGTGGCCCACCTGCAGTACCGTCACAGCCCACTGGGGGGCTGCAGGCCACACGTTGGAACCACCAGAGGGACTATTCAAGCACAAAGCAGCATTGTTTCTACGTGCTTCTGTTTCTTAAACAGACAGCGTGATTTATTTATTCATATATGGGGTGGTGGGGTGGCTGTAGCTCAGGTCGGTGGTTCGATCCCAGGCTGCCTCCTGGCTGCTTACCAAATATCCTTGGGCAAGATACTAACCCTGTGTTTGCCTACTGGTGGTGGTGGTCAGAGGGCCCGGTGGCACCAGTGTCTGGCAGCCTCGCCTCTGTCAGTGCGCCCCAGGGTGGCTGTGGCTACAATGTAGCTGCCATCACCAGTGTGTGAATGGGTGAATGACTGAATGTAGTGTGAAGCGCTTTGGGGTCCTATGGACTAGAAACGCGCTATACAAATGCAGGCCATTTACCATATAAGTGTTTTACTGTTTCTGTAGAGGACTTTGATCAGCTGTTAGTTTGAGAGCTGCTGCTAGAAGCAGAGGAAGACGTGAGCGGTGGAGGAGCTCAGCGCTGGCAGTAATCTGCTGAGCGAGCAGGTCGATGATCCGGCCGCAGCAGGAGGCGCTGATCTTTTAAGCCTCTTCCAGGTTTCAGGTCTGTCTGCTTATGTAAGCGCAGCAGCGGGGAGGACGTCAGGAGCGCTCGCAGGACGGAACGCGTCAAACGCCACAAGCCTCGTCAGAGCAGATCTGTTCTGCGTGACGGGACGTTCCAGGCTGATAAATCGGCTCTGGAGGACGGAATACTGCCGATGACTTAAAGTTTAAATGAACGGCGCACATACTGCAGTTCCTCTGATGTGCAGCAGAGGCAGCAGTGAGTCAGTCCCCATAAACATGTTTGCAGCCTGATGCACAATAATTTGAAGTTTGCATTATTATGTTTTTTTGTGTCCCTTCATCAGGAGATCATGTGACAGCTGCAGGGAGTCACGTGATCTGAAAGTGTGTTTGCAGATATATATTTTAAATCTGACTTTTGATAAAATGACATCGCTCCGGTTGCCAAGCTGCTCACAGCGTAGAAACGACAAAAGCAAGAGAAGCTGATTATTTGACGACATCTCATCATCTAATTAGCGGCGGCGGGACTGGGGTTTCAATGAAGACAAAGAGGAGCACGCTCAGTGCATGTTTGGACAAATTAATATGCGGCCTGGCTTCCTGTTTTTCTTTTTTTTAAAAATTGGATCCATAATGCAGCAGCGGCCGGGCCTTGAAGTGTTAATGAAGAGTATTCTGGGATGTTGGAGTGGGGCCGGCGGCTCCATTCATCTCCAGGTGATCACAAAAGGATGCCTGAGCAGCGGTTCCCGGGCGAGCCGGCCCAGGATCGGCCACTCGGCCCGTCCTGCAGCGCAGGGCGGCGTGATGCTGCTCTCAGATCAGATTTATCTCCTGGGTTATTTTAAAGCAGCGGCAGCAGCAGCTTAGTGCCTCCCTCCTCGCTCTGCCTGTCAGTGCGTCTCTCCTCTTCATCCCTGCAGGACCGCCTGATGCCTCCTCTCAGGTTGTATCGAACTGAACTCGCCTGTCGCCGTCTGCTCTTTCTCTTTAGCTTCTCGTGTTTTTGTGGCTGTGAAGAAGCTGGTTTAGTTGTGTGTTAAGCTGCTGGACCACCTCAGCTGTGTGTGGCGTTAAATCAGTGGCAGATTGCACTCGTTAGGCTCCTGTTTGCTCCAGCAGGTGTTTTTACTGCTCTGCTCTCAGGTGTATCTGCTGTTTGTCTGCTAACCGGTGCTGTACCTTCACACCAAAGTGCCCGACAGCTGAGAGCCCGGGCTGAACACTCGTTTTTTTCCACCGTAGGATCTCTGTGATGTCACAGAGAGAGGATATTCTTAAACGTGCATGTTGTGACGTAACAGGATGGATTTCTATTTAAAGCTTTGCAGGAAGGATTGGCCAAAGTTGAAAAAGTGCGCCAGAAACAGGAAACGGTCTTCGTTTCCATGGTTTCACTAATGCTCAAAGAAAACGGCGAGCATTTGAAAACAAGTTGGCGTCTTCCAGGAAAACTACGGGAACCTCTTTGTGACCCCCAGCAGCCACTGACTGACCAATCAGGGCCCAGATGGGCTCTTACTCCCCTGAGCCCGCAGCATCATGTCTAACGTGGACTGTGGTCACACGACTGCAAAACCTGACCCGACCTCTGACCTCTGCAAAGTCACGATCCTCATCTTCTCAGAGACTCGCCCCCTGCTGGACAGTGGAGCGAATGTTCGCAGGACCAAGTCACCTGCGGGACCTCACCTGTGGCGGCGACATGTGATTACTGGTGTTCGCTCGGCGACAGACGAGGCTGCTCGCTCTGTGGTTATTCTCAGTTTTGCACACGCAGAGCAAACCGGCCCCACACAGGCACAGGTTTCCATTTATAGCACAGAGATTAAACTTTATTTATAAAACCTTTATTGAGATTAAACGGTTCAGATTACATCACTGAGACGTGTGCTCACGAGCAATCACAGCAACAGCTTCAAAGTGGCCCTTTCCATCCTCGGACGAGCAGAGCAGCTCTGCTTTGTTTTATGCAGCCTTTCAGGTCGACCCTGTCCCCCTTTCTTGTGATTGGCTGCCCCTCTCTGTGACATCATCGAGATGCAACAGTAGAAAGAAACTGGAAAAAAAGAGTGTTCAGAAAAACCAGCATGGCAACAAACAAATACCAACACAAAGCCCGATGTCAGGATGTGTCCTTCCATCTTTGATATACAGTTTGTGTTGGTTATGACACGCCTCCACGGGACGTTTGACACAGACGAGCAGCTGATGCGCGACACGTGGAGGCTCCAACCTCAGCTTCTTATCGTGCGTCAGGTTTTGGTTACTGGAAGCTGCTTTCTGTTTCTGTTGCCATTGACTGACAGCAGCAGACAGACTCTATTTATAGAAACACCTCCTCACTTACCTGTTACCTGTCTGAGCGGTCAGGTGACCCGGTCGGCAGTTACACAGGTAACGTGACACCGAGGCAGCAACAGGTGATCAAATACTCCAGTACGAGCTCCAACACGCGAGGGGAGACGTGGACGCGGTTACTTCAGGCTCTGCTGCAGACGGAGGGTCTCCCTGAGCGGCTGATAAAACACGTCTGCACAGCGCGTGCGTCAGAATCAGTACAAGAAACCAGTCTCCTCATTTCTATCCTCGGGCAGAACGTGACCCGGTGATGGAAACACCCTCAGGGACCAATCAGAGATAAGCCCCACCTTCATCTGAGGCTACACACCTTCTTTACCGTCTTGTGCCATGCAGCATGCAGAGCCACGCTGCACGTGTTTCAGTGACGGAGGTCTTTAAAGTCAGAGTATGGGGAGGCATAAAACTCTGCCCCCTGGTGGTGAGTGTAAAGTTTGCACAGGGTAATTACAGAAAGGAGAAAGGACGAACTGGCATGAACATTTTTATACTTTAAACCTTTTTCTGCCCTGAGGAAGCTAAAACAGCGCCCCCTGGTGGCTGTGCACCACTTAGACCACCTAAAGAAACCGTTTAAACCTGTGATTTCTCGCCATGCACAGGTGTCATGAAGCCTGAGCATCAGGCTGTGAACATGTTAGACATGGCAGTCTGTGGAGGCTGACTCACTGCTGCCTCTGCTGGACATCAGAGGACCTGCAACTTCCTGTTGTAGTGTGGCTCCTCCTCCTGATTTTAAAAGCGTGGCTTTTTAAAACCATGTAGAAAGTAAAACCTGAACGTCTGCTCTCTGCAGTAAAAGCACCGTCTGCTGACAGCGATGTCAGCGTCACGTCTAATTACCGCACTATTTGTTTACAGGGCGAGAAGCCAGCAGGTAGTCGTGGCGGTAATTACTGCTGTTGTGTGTGTCACAGCGGCGATGACAGGTCCCTGTTGTCGTGCCGCTCCCTGTGGTGAAAAGCCCACACTCCCTCTCTGCCTCGTTTATAATTCATGCTGCTCTGGTCCTGGCGGGTCAGGCCGGGGGGGGTAACCCGAGCTCATCTCACACAGCCGGCACCGGGCGGTCCCATCAGAGGCCGGCGTGTGGTGTGACGCAAAACGAGGCCTAGTTTTGATTTCGATGCGTTCCGGTAAGTCAGAGCGGCGTGACCGCACGGCCCGTGAAAGCCTGCGGAGCCACTAAATGGTGCTGGGGGCAGGAAATCTGCCTCACCTGTGCACTTCCTGCTGTCACAGCAGCGTTTGTGATGAGGAGCCGGGTGGTTTCAGAAATGTTACTGATCCTTTGACAGAGAACACACAGGCCTGACATCCTGAACACACACAAGTGCTGCTGTGCGTGTGGGCGGTCCTGGTTCTGCTCGCCAACGTGGGTCGTGATCCAGGACCGCCATCAGCAGCTGAGCGAGGGGCTGGTCAGAGAGGAGGTGTTGTTGTTGCAGATTTTATGGATTTTAGTGCGTCCTCTTCCTGTTTATCTGTTCTTGCTGTGTCTACGTCAGTGTGACCCTCTCCAGCAGCTCATCGTCCTCTGTTCTCATCATCACCGGTGAGGAAACGCAGCCCCCTGATTTCTCTGGGCTTATTTTTCCCACCTGGACTGCAGATATCGAGGCAGATAGTTTACAGATTTGAAATAAGATGATAAAAGTGGAAATTCAGCTTGGCAGGCAATTTATTTCTAAGCACTTTCAGAAAACTCCCAGCTGCCGTACACCTGACATGACAAACAGTAAGCACAAACAATCAAATCAGCACATTAGATTAAATTAAAGCAGGAAAGTCAGAGTCACACTGGGTCAAAAGCCAAGGAATAAAAATGGGTTTTAATTAGGGCTGCCACGATTAGTCGACTATCAGAATCGTCGACGACTGATTTAATAGTCGACGCGTCGTTTGAAGCTTTGTAAGATCACAAAAGACGCAGGAATAAGTAGCAGGATTTAAGAGTGTAATAACGGACTGAAACAGAAGATGGCAGCACTGCATGTACAAGGATGCCAGCTGCCGTTAAACACCAAAGAAGAAGAAGCTGTGTCCCAGAATTCATAGCGCAGCCCAGCTCAGTTTCCAACAATGGCGGCAGCTAGTTAGTTTTAATATTACTCTTATTATTCTTTCTGGGTCACAAAATAAACGTTTAACATATTTTCAGGCGAGAATGTAGCTGTGTAAACCTCAAATATCTGCTCAGTTTATCAGGACACCGCATATTTTCAAAAGCGCTCCGACGTTTTCTGAGACGTCTGTTACCCACTAGCTCGATAGCGAGCCGGGGGCTAGGCTAACTAGAGCCGTGAGAACACCGGACTCCCGGCAAATCTTTTTCAAACCCACCGCCGTCTTTCGCTACTCAGGTTAAACATGATATATGAGTCACTTAGATAACTTAAAATGTTATTGTTTGGCTTTCTTTAGTATTTTATTTGTTCCTGAGTAAATCGGTTTGTCTGAGATTAAAGTTATAGTTTTTACACAGCTGAATAAACATCAAGCAGACAGCTGATCATCAGAAGTGTGAGATGCTGGAGAATTTACTCCGGTGTCCTGTTATATTTTAGATAGCAAGGAGTTTATTAAACTTCACTGAAACAATCTGCAGATTTCATTAAAATGTAATAAACTATCATCTTGTCTTTATTTTTAGTTAGCACCTTAAACACTTAAAGCTGTAAGCTAATGATAGTTATATAAGAGCAGATGCTGCTGGTGCAATAAGCTGTAGGTCCAATGGATGATGATCTGACTAGTCGACTATCAAAATAATCGTTTGTGGCAGCCCTAGTTTTAATGCATGCTTTAATAAATGGACAATGGAGGGACCTCTCTGATGTGCAGGGGCAGGTTAGCAGCTCGTCAGCTGACCTGAGAAACATGGGGGGGCAGTAAGGATGAAGGTGGGGGCAAGACCTTTTAAGCCTTTAAAAACAAACTCTAAGATATGCAGGCAGCCAGTAGAGTGAAGCCAGGATGGGAGTTATGTGCAGTCGTGCAGCAGCAGACAAGAGAGTATTACAGTAATCCAAACGAGATGAAGTAAAAGCATGGAGTACTGTTTCGAAATGCAGTCTGGATAAAATAGGTCTTACCTTTGCTGAGCGCCTTAAATGCTAAAAACTGGACTTGACAGAGCCCTAATTTGCAGGTCCAATTTAAAATCAGTCCACCTTAAAACCAAAGTTAGTTTCAACAAGTTTAAAATACTCTGCCAGGGGTCCCAAATCAAAAGAGGAGGGATCACAACCAAAAAACGACCAAAAACAATCACCTCTGTTTTGCTTGAATCAGCATAACAGTGGAAGGTTGTTCCATGCCTTCTAAGGACGGCTGCCAAAGGCTGTAAATACAATGAAAAAGTCAGAGGCCCTAGAAATGAGCCCTGTGGGACCCCAAACTGAAGATGCTGTGGTCTACATGGTCACATGTGATTGGTCAGTAGACTGGAAAGCTTCCAGAAAATCAGCGCCTGAGTTTTCATGTGCAGATGGATATTTGTGTGAATGTCATTCATAGCCGGATGGTCCAGCAGCCGGTCTGTGCAAAGGCTTCAGGCACTGTGGCGGCTTCTAAACCACTGAACACTGGCAGGAGGCCTCAGACTCGTCCTGCAGCAGAAGCCCAAAACAGCCACACTCAGGTCGGTCGGAGTTCGATCCCCGGCTCCTGCAACACCCAACCAAAAACACTGATGAAAGTGGGAGGAAACCGTCCATCGGTCCTCAATGTTTGAACAGGAGAAAGAAAAATCGGTCAGGATCGTCATCAACCCGGTGTTATCATAACACATCGGAACCAAGAAGATGATCACAGAAGATTCATCGGGTGAAACTTAGCCTGTTGGCTCATTAACGAGGCCGTTCCAACAGATCAGGTGAAATGTCGTTTGTGTAGGAAACATTTCAGTCGCTGCAACGCTCATCGCTGACAACCCGCCTCAGGCCTGACATGTCTGCCGCCAAACCGAAAAGCTTTCAGCAGGAAAACTTTATTAGCAAATATATAAAAGTCATGCGGCTAAAACGTAACCTGCCTGACCTGTGACCTGTGAGGGGTTATCGGGGTTCGCCGCGCGTTACCTGAGGACGCCGCGCAACGTTTGAACGTGAGCTCGTTCTCAGAAAGCATCGACTGGTGCCAGCTCATCATGTTCCAGATCAAGATGCAGAAAACACAACCACAGCTCCGACCGAGAAATACGACACGCTGCAGTCACCCAGAGAAGACGGTGCTGGAGTGGCCACGC
>NC_140563.1:70807862-70897862 GCF_057381845.1 Rhamphochromis longiceps
CAGCTGGTCGCAGCAGATGGCCCCTCCCTGAGCCTGCTGGAGGTTTCTTCCTGTTAAAAGGAGTTTTTCCTTCCCGCTGTCGCCGAGTGGGCCTGGACATGCACTGGCTTCAGCAGCGGAACACGTCTGGCACTGCGGGATTTGATTCCCTGCCGTTGTAGTGTGTTACTGATGGTGACCTTTGTTACTTTGGTCCCAGCTCTCTGCAGGTCATTCACCAGGTCCCCCCGTGTGGTTCTGGGATCTTTGCTCACCGTTCTCATGATCATTTTGACCCCACGGGATGAGATCTTGCGTGGAGCCCCAGATCGAGGGAGATTATCAGTGGTCTTGTATGTCTTCCATTTCCTGATGATTGCTCCCACAGTTGATTTTTTCACACCAAGCTGCTTGCCTATTGTAGATTCACTCTTCCCAGTCTGGTGCAGGTCTACAATACTTTTCCTGGTGTCCTTCGAAAGCTCTTTGGTCTTGGCCATGGCGGAGTTTGGAGTCTGACTGTTTGAGGCTGTGGACAGGTGTCTTTTATACAGATGATGAGTTCAAACAGGTGCCATTCATACAGGTAACGAGTGGGGGACAGAAAAGCTTCTTACAGAGACGTTACAGGTCTGTGAGAGCCAGAGATTTTCCTTGTTTGAGGTGACCAAATACTTATTTTCCACCCTGATTTACGAATAAATTATTTACAAATCCTACCATGTGGATTCATGGATTTTTTTTTCACATTCTGTCTCTCACAGTTGAAGTGTACCTCTGGTGCAAATTACTGACCTCTGTCATCATTTTAGGTGGGGGAACTTGCACAATCGGTGGCTGACTAAATACTTTTTTGCCCCACTGTAAAATGGACTGAGGCTGTCAGATAGATAGATCCAGCGCAGCACCTGCGATACCTACAGCGCGCTCTAATCATGTCACCACCGCTTCACCCTGCACTCCCTCAGTGGCCTTAGATTTGTTGGCCTCTCTCCATCCGTTCAGTTCATTCTAAACTGAAAAGAAACTCTAACAACGCTTCAGCGTACGATTTTGTTCTTTGTTCTCATATGTGCAGTCTGCCTCCACCTTCCTCCCTCAGCTTCCTCCTCTGTCCTGCACTCACATTTTAAAATCTGTCGTGTTTCCTGCAGGCTGGAGCTGTACGCCAAAGTGCCCAACCTGCGGATCCTGGCCTGCGGGGGGGACGGCACCGTGAGTCACAGACGCTTTATTCCTCACCAGTATTTAACCAACAGATGATGGTTTGTCATCAGCGTGTCTGTGTGTGTGCAGGTGGGGTGGATCCTGTCTGTTTTGGATCAGCTGAAGCTCCGCCCTCAGCCTCCTGTGGCCATCCTGCCACTGGGGACTGGCAACGACCTGGCAAGGACTCTGAACTGGGGAGGAGTAAGTTAGTTCCACCACCACTTCTGATCATTTCCAGTTTGTTCTCATTCTTGGGCTCCAGAACAGCTTTGCATGGTTCACAGTCAGAATAATCTTTCTTTTCATGACACCGGGCCTCAGTGTAGCTGCTCCGTCTGAAGCACGCCACTTTAGCCCCTCCAGGCCCCTGAAATACGTCCTGTCTCCATCCTGTCATCCTGTTGGTCAGCCTCGGTTGTTTTTAAATGTGCTTTATAAATAAACTTGACTTGACTTGACTTGACTGTCACCCCCAACCGGCACACGGCTGCCCTGATCCTGGTTCTGCTGGAGGTTTCTTCCTGTTAGAAGGAAAGGGAGTTTTTCTTTCCCACTGTGGCCAAAGTGCTTGCTCACAGTCTGATTATTGGGGTGTTCTCTGTGCTTTACCTCACAATATAAGGCGCCTGCGATTTGTTGCAACATAAATAAAATTGAATTGAATATCATTTAAAGATGAACGTATGAGTACAGGTGTTATGGAAATTAGCTGTGGGGACCAACAGTTTTTAACATGGGACTGACTCACTGCTGCCTCTGCTGGGCGTCAGAAGAACTGCAGGTTGTTTTGTGAAGGTTCATAAAAATTCAGCTTAATCATAAAAGTGGAGAAGCTTCACTGCAGTTTAACGCTGAAGCACGTTCACTCAGAGGACTCGTGTAAGAAAATCGTCACTGTGGATCATTGTGTGAACGCTGCTTCTTCTTCTGTGAAAATAGGAGCCAGCGTTGCTCCTTGTGTAACTCGTCCTCTTCCTCTTCTTCTCCCAGGGCTACACCGATGAACCGATAACGAAGATCCTCTCGCACGTGGAGGACGGCAACATCGTGCAGCTGGACCGATGGAACCTGAACGTGGAGGCAAACCCAGAGGCGCGGCCCGAGGACCGGGACGAACACCAGACAGACAAGGTGAGTTTAACGCCCACCTGCGAGAGCCGACGCCCACCCGAGGAGGATCTGACGGTCCGTTTCATTCTGCTGCTTCCTTTCAGCTCCCCATCGACGTCTTCAACAACTACTTCAGTCTGGGCTTCGACGCTCACGTCACGCTGGGCTTCCATGAATCCAGAGGTCAGTACGCTCACAGGCGCGTCCTGAAATCCACCATCATGTCTTTGATAGTTGAGCTGTCCCCTCCCCCTGACAGCGTGTCCACGGCTGGTTTAATAAAAGATGCACGATGACTGTGCCACAGTTTGCATCCGTACTTTAAAATGGTTCTAGCACCAAACCTGTTCCCACACGCTGAAGAACAAACAAAAACGGGGACAGGGCGCCCCCTTGTGGAGCATGACTCTCTAACAGGATTATTACTGATGTAAAGAGACTCCGGCATGACGCCGCTCCACGTTTGTAGGTTAACAAGTTATGAAGAGCGAGTGTGGCTGTGGCGTCCTCCGCTCCTCTGTGGGGCATTCAAATAACACAGATAATAAGTTAATGGAGCCCTGCGACAGACTGGCGACCTGTCCAGGGTGTACCCCGCCTCTCGCCCTATGACAGCTGGGATAGGCTCCAGCGCCCCCTGTGACCCTGAAAAGGATAAGCGGAAGCGAATGGATGGATGGATGGAATAAGTTAATGGCTAAAATGCCAAAGCAGTAAAGAAGCCGGTCCTGCTGGGTGTCTCTTCCTGCTAAAAGGACCTTCTTCTGCCCCACTGTCGCAAAGTGTGGAAGCAGGACGGGACAAGAACCCGGGCTGATGAGGTCGAAGGTTTTACCCTCTGTCAGGCTGGACATCTCAAAGGTCAGGGGTCAATAAAGTCAGAAATACAGAACTCATTCCCGTTTCTTCTGGGTCAGGATCGAATCGCTCGGATCGATGTTCAGCACACGAGCTGGCTCTGTACTCGAGTACTCTGCAGGCTCTTCTTCGTGGGCGGCTTTTACAGCGGGACGTTCATGTGTTGACTGAGGGCCCAAAGCAGAGACTGCCAGCTTTGATTCAAAGTCTGTGCAGACAGACGCGTTACCGCGAGGACGTCTTACGACTTTGTGTCTGAGACTGGGAATATAGAAACGAGATGACCACAAAGACAAATGAGGAAGTGAAAACTGCTTAACGACATCTCACCAACCAGCCGTCAAAGATCCCTCATACTGATCTTTGATTGGCTGATAGTCTTCCAAGCACCGGTCGCTCGCCGTCAGCCTGTGACCCAGTGTGTAGAATGAGTTTGACCTGAGAGTACGCAGCTCTGCGATGGGCCGTTTAATCACCTTTCGAACCGGCGGTGACACACAGGAAACTGCCACAGGTGTGGCAGGTCCACAGGTGTGGCAGGTCCACAGGTGTGGCATTCAGGGTGGCAGCTCGAATCCTCCTCTGATCAGAGTGACTCAGCTGGGAGTAAAATCCCACTCCTCCAACAGACGGGAATGTTGGATTTAAAACCTCCTGTAACCTTTGACCTCTCGTGTTGTTTATCAGCTTTGTAGCAGAGCTGAGTTACAGCGCTGTCTTTACCATTGCTGTACTTTCACTGGTTAGAAATGTAACTTCCTGTTTCTTCACAGGAAGTCAGCAGCCTGTCAGGGGGCTCTGTACTCTGGGTGACGCTCACTCCCCCTACAGGCTAGAGAACAGCGGTGCACGGAGCCAGTTTCACACCTGTGAGCTGGTACCTGTGTCTCTACACAATAAAAGGCTTTCACTAGTTTCCAGGCCTACTCAGAACATCTGGACTCATCAGCAGTATTTTTCCTGCACCTTTAATCTTCTTCCAGGACCATAAAACATCCGCTAACAGCTGTTTATGTCTCATGTGATCATTAAAAATCTGACCAGAATCAAATCCTGTGAAATGAGTCCAGCTGTGTGGTTTGGGGGGGTCGGTGCTGTGGGGTCTGTTTCAAACTGTTGCTTTGATCTTTTCAGAGGCGAACCCCGAGAAGTTTAACAGCCGCTTCAGGAATAAGATGTTCTACGCAGGGGTGAGTGTGTCCTCGTGCGGCTGCTGTGCTGGTCGTTCACACGTAAACATGTTTCTAATGTGCGTGCGTGTGTGTTTCAGACAGCCTTCTCAGACTTTCTGAGCGGGAGCTCCAAAGACCTCGCCAAGCACATCAGAGTGGTGGTGAGTCGGGCTGAAAAGCTTAAACACACGTGTGACTGAGCGTCGTTACAGGTGAGCGAGCTCGTTACGGCCGATGACAACCAGTCAGTGCCTGTGATGCACCGCAGCATGAATGCATGGACTGTGGATAAAGATGGCTGTAGCCGCACTAACACCACCCGCTGGGATGTGGCGTTTGAATCTTGAGTTTCTGGGTTTTTTGGAGCGACACGTGATGACATTTGAACGAGAGAGTTTCTCAAGCCTCTGCAGCTCACGGCTGTGGCAGGAAGCACGCGGAGCAGCACGCTCCTTTATAAATCCTCGTTTCCTTCCTCCTCAGTGTGACGGGACGGACCTCACAGCCAAAGTCCAGGACCTGAAGCTGCAGTGTCTGCTCTTCCTCAACATCCCCAGGTACGTCTTCAGCCTGGTAACAAACATCTTCCACATGCACACCGTCTCCCTCGGTGGAACCCAGCCAGTAGATAAACTGGAAATGCTGTGTTAAAGTACGAGTGCGCGCTTGGTTTGTCTACCTGCTGCAGGTACTGTGCTGGCACCACGCCGTGGGGCAACCCCAGCGAACATCAGGACTTTGAGCCTCAGCGGCATGACGACGGCTGCATCGAGGTCATCGGCTTCACCATGACGTCTCTGGTGAGCGTGCAGCCGCAGACGGCGTAACCTACAAACACCACATCAGACCACACCGCGCCCCGTCACAGACATACGTTTACTGATGTAAACGCTCGTTTGGTCCAGTTAAATCTTTGCTCGTTTGTCTGCAGGCCACCCTCCAGGTGGGCGGTCATGGCGAACGCCTCCACCAGTGTAAGGAAGTGACCCTCACCACCTTTAAGTCCATCCCCATGCAGGTGGACGGCGAGCCCTGCAAGCTGGCACCGTCCGTCATTCACATCAGTCTGCGCAACCAGGCCAACATGGTGCAGAAGGCCAAGAGGAGGATCTCCATGCCCCATCTCAATGAGTACGTCTGGTGTGCGCACTGACCGACCTTTCATTGGTCGCTCAGTAGATTCCTTTGCTCTCATTGGCAGTCGCAGTAACAGGAAGTACTGAGCAGACTGTCATAGCTGCTATTAGCGATGGAGTCCACATGGCTCGCTTCAGCCCACTTCTATTTACGCTGTAGATAAATACCATCACGCGTATGCAGATGATGCAAGCGGCTTAAATGAATCAGATGATCTCAGTTCGTGTTCGGTGACTGAATGATGGCGTGCTTGTGTGCAGTCAGCAGCCCGTTCCAGAGAAGCTCCAGATCAGGGTGAACCGGATCAGCATGGCGGCGTACGAGGCCCTGCATTATGACAAAGATCAGCTGAAGGAGGCGTGTAAGTGTGAAGGACTGGTTATCTGCAAAGTAGCAGCAGTGCTTCCAGTCAAATGCATGTTTAACTGTGTTTACTGTGTTTGGGGCACGTTGGTTTCATCGGACTGGGAACCTGCTGGTTCAGTCCTCAAACCAGTTACTGTTGATGGTCTTTAAAGTGCCTCAGTGAAAGAGACAGACTGTTTCCACTATCACGAGTCACTTGTTGTTATTTCAAAGCAGAAACCAAGCACATGCTGCACGTTTCTCACTTTGACCTTTATGTTTCCTGGAGCTTTGCCGCTGGGAGTCATCACCGTCCCCGGAGACAGCGATCTGGAGACCTGCCGCCTGCACATCGACCGTCTGCAGGACAACCTGGAGCAGGTACAGCGTTGTGGGCAGGAGGAGTAATCATTAATCTACTGATTCATATTTAAAAGACTGCAGAATGACACAGATACCTGGCAGCTTTTATATGAGAATATAAGAGCTGACGTGAGCCGACCGACTTAATTGTGACGTGTTGGCAATTTAAAAATGAGACGACCTTTAGCGCTCAGACTGCGATCGTTGGGACAGGTTACCTGTCACCTGTGAAATCACCTCACCATCCACAGGCTGGGGGGTTTAGTCGACCTCTACGTGCAACTGTTTGCCAAAAGCAAAAAAACTGCAGATCCTTCCTCCATCGTACTTCCTGCGGTGCGAGCGACCCGTCGGGCTGCTCTGAGAGGGTGAAACTTGTCACGGCGTGACACATCAGACACTGATAGCGAGGAGCATCAGGGCGCGGTGTAAGGGGAAGTGGCTGACTGTGTTGTTTGTAATAAACCTCAGCTGTGACCCAACACCAACCGAGAAAAGCTGCACAGACGAACAGCAGCTCGCCGTCCTGCAGCACGAGTGTGCCATCGGTCAGGAGAGGCGGGGCTCTCGGTACGAAGAGTCTGATGGAGGCTCTCACTGTTATTTGATTACATTTGGACAGTTTCCCTCTGCTCCTCCCGTGAAATGTAAAAGTGAGTCTGTGGTGTCGGCTCTGTGCGGCGGTGCCTTTCACGCTTCTCTTTCTGCTCCTCCAGGACGGCGAGGCGATGAAAGGCGAGAGTCTGTCCTCACACAAGCTCTCCATGAAGTGGTGCTTCCTCGACTGTAAGTCCAAGCCGACCTCCTCCGTTCGCACACGGACCCCGACCTGCCCAAACGCGCTCTCTTTGTCTTTCAGGCACGACGGCGGATCGTTTCTACAGGATCGACCGGGCTCAGGTAGGAACGCAGCAGAGAAGCACCTTTACTGTGGCGAGGTGGAGTCGCACATCCATGCTTTTCTATGTCTGAGTGCGTCCACGGATGATGGATGCAGACGGGAATCGAACCGCCGGCCTTCAGATTAGCAGACTGCACCTGCTGATTGGTGCAGCTTTCTTTCTTCTGGCAGTGATGATGGATGAGCTGCAGCCAGGTGTGTCCTGATGTGTCATTTGTTTCAGGAGCACCTGAACTACGTGACGGAGATCTCTCAGGAGGAGCTCTACATCCTGGACCCGGAGCTGGTCTCCAAGGAGACGGTGGGCACCTCCCCCAGCATGCCCGACCTGGTGGACTCGGAGGAGCACCAAGACCAGCAGTTCGCCTTCCCCTGCTCGCCGCCCTCCCCCACCTCCCCTACCTCGTCACACAGGTGAGAGAAGATGTGATCTACGGGGACCGAACAGTTTGTGTGTTTACCTTAACTCGCTGCTGCCTCTGCTGGATGTCAGAGGAACTGCAGGTTTTCGCCCTGAAATAAGCTCCTGGTGTTTGAAGTGCCGTTTCCATGGAGCTGCTCGTCCCTCTGCTCCCCGCTGGGACGCCGCCGCCACTCGAATCACGATCAGAAATCAATCATGGGGGGCAGGAATAAAAACAGCGCTGTGTTTGTTTCAGATCCCGAGATCAGAGGAAGAGGATCTCCAGCGACAGCTCCGTGGTCGATGCTTTGACTCAGAGCGCCTCTAAGACCGCCCTCTGCAGGTAGCAACACGCACTCGCACACCTGCTGCTGGAGGAAGTGTTCAGATCCTGTAGAGTCAGCTGATACTCGGGTCCGCTCAGTGAAATCTGTTTGATATCTGTAAACACAAATAACAGGAATGAGCAGTTTAAATGTGAATACTTCGTTCCATGAGAGCGCCCCCTGCTGGCTCGACCACTGCGCTGTCTGCTTTTTTTCACGGCACAGTGGTCCCACGCCTGCATTAATAACAGACTGTATATAAACGATGGATGCCGCCTGCAGTCTAAGTGACGTCCAGGAGGGGGCGACTCCTCTGGTCTGTGAGATAACGATCGCTGATCTTTGACTCAGTGATTTTGGTCCCGTCAGAGCCGAATAGGAGCAGGGGAGGGTTCAGGGCGGGGCTTGAGCCTGCAGTGTCCCTCGGACCTACGTCCATCTTTTATTAAGAGTCTACTAACATTAATACATCAAATTTGTACGTTTTAAATTGGCACTTTGAACATTTTATCCCCATGAAGGCTTTGATGCTGCAGTTTGTGGTAGACTCATGTGCCCACATCGTTCTCGTCAGACTGGCTGAAAGAAGCTTCGTGTTTCCTTCACTCCTTCGTTGAGGTTGATGCTTTGTTAAGTCGTACAAAGTTCCTGTATTAAACCCAACACCAGTCCAGATGTGCCATGTGACCGGCGTGTGAATGCGCCCTCGTGTCCACATGCCGGTGCTGTTTGTTTTCCATGTGCTGCCGCTGACTCACCTGTCACCTGTCCATGTTGTCTGTGATCTAAAGGCGAGGAGCAAAGATTATCAATGTGCATCGCTCCAACACAGCCGCGGCTGATTTCAGACCCGTCATTAGGTACGACTCCACCTGCTTCCTGTCTGCTGTTTCTCTGAAGCTCCTCATCATCCACACACACACACACACACACACACACACACACACACACACACACACACACAGACACACACACACACACACACACACAGACACACACACACACACACACCTGCCAACATTTCAGCTTCACAGCGTCTTTTGTGCCTGGTTTGTGATGTCATGGTGATGTCAGGTTGTTAGCCAATAAGAACAGCCCAGCCTCCTCCTCTTTAACGCTAATGAGAGCCATAATTTACATAATGAGTGACATCAGCGCCCCCTCCTGGACATTCATCATAATATCAGAAGCCATGTCCATCTTTATTATACAGTCTGTGGCCTGAGGTGCTTTGGCGTCTGTTTGTGCAGCTCTCTGATTGGCTGTGGCTCTGCAGAATAAAAACACACAGCTTAACTGCAAGACACCGCAGGTGCTCAGAACGCTCGCTGTAATGCAAGACCATAACGAGAGCGTCCCTGCTGCACAGACTCAGACCTGGCTGACACACAGTGACAGATTAGCTGTGCGTGTGCAGCGGTTTGATCCCAGGAGGACACGCACAGACGTGCAGGCGTGACACCCCTCATGATGTCTCGGTGCGAGAAGAAACTGTTCACGAGGCGGGCGGCTTTCAAAGCCCCCGATTGTCCCGATCACCCTGCACCTCAGATTTAAGCTCCTCCCTCTGTCACATGACAATCTGATGACCTCCTATCTGTGTCTTCTCTCACCGACAGACCTCCTGCTGCTACCTCACACGACCCTGAAAAAGGTAAAAACCCTCCTCCTCCTCAGTTCTGCTGTTGAACACTGTGAGTCTTCAGCGTCAGTTCCAGCATTTGTCCAGCAGAGGGAGCTGACAGGCTGTGTTCTGGACTCTGCTGCGTGAATTTAAAGTGAAAACAAGTGTAACCTTGTGTCTGTTTCCTGCTCTTCAGATGCAGAGCTGATCAGCTGCATCAAGAAGGAAAACCTGGACCGGGTGAGTGTGGACGTATTGATCGTTACGAGTATTGATTTCTGATTGAGGAAAGCGGTTTACTGAGCATGTGCACTTTGGAACAAATCGCTGTATTTGTTGTGCAGCTCCGAGAGCTCCACCAACAGGGGGCGGACCTCCTGCTGCAAGACGGAGACGGCTGCACGCTGCTGCATCACGCCGTGGAGGCCGGCTGCAAAGACATCGTCAAGTACCTCGTCGACAGCGGTGAGCGAATCGTTTCTATATAAAGGCTAAACGTTAAGAAACCTGATTCTGATGACTGAGTGTGCAAAGACGGCTGAGGCTGCTGTGGTATTTCCACTCTGCGACCGAGCCGCCAGCCTCACGCCACGCTGCTCCTCCTTTATTACACTCGGCTCGTCCTCGGGACGAGTTCTTCGACTCCTCAGATAACGGTCAGGAGAGAGCTGCCATACCTGATCCGTGATCTAGAGAAACGCTCGCGTTTTAGGGCGTTTCTGGAGGTTCTCATCAGAAACTAGAAGCAAAGTACGAACTAGAAAGTTTCAGTCACTGAAGTAAGAATCTAAACTTGTGTAGTTGGACCTTGTCATCTCCGAGCTCGTCACCCTGAGACGCCTCACTCTCACGTCCTGCCCGTTGCTGTAGCTCTCGTATGTGAGCCCTGAGCTGCTCCTCTTCGTCCCCAGCAGCAGGTGATCGTGCACACAGGTGTAGCTTCTTTGTGGGGTCAAATCAGGTCGTACGAACGTGGAAACAGGGAACGAGGAGTCGATCCACTTCGACTGTCCAGTCACAAACTCGAGCTGCTCCTCGTAGCATCACGTGCTGTTGCCGCCACATTAAAGCGCTCTGATGTTCGTCTGTGATGATGACTCTGTTTGTCTCGCTGCTTTCAGTGCCCACGTCCCACCTGGATGTCACCGAGAAAGAGACGTGAGTCAGCTTCTCCTCCATTCGATTCCTCTCCTGCTGGACGAGGCTCGGCGCCTTCATGTGCGTTTTCGTTCTTGTTTCTTTCAGAGGGGAGACGGCGCTCCATAAAGCCGCCACTTCCTGTCAGAGGAGCATCTGTAAATACCTGGTGGAGGCCGGAGCGTCGCTCATGAAGACAGACCTACAGGTAAAGCAGGAGATACTTCGTGTCCATGCTTCCATAGAGATTGAAAATGTGACGTCATTAAGGGGTAAAACCGCAAAGGATTCTGGGAACTCGTGGCAAGAGGTACTAGCCCACGCAGGCTTTCAATTGAAATCAGTCACACAGCGATAAAAAGAAACACAAAATGGCAGGAAGCTGTTGCATTATTAACTGCAATAGCCGGTTTTATTTTGAAAAATGTGTGATCTGGTTTCCTGCCCTCCTCGCCTGCTCTAGTTAATAGCAGGTCGAGCGTGTTAGGAGTGTGGCGTTCCTTTCCTGCGCTGGAAGCATGAAGACACTTAAAGTCCCACTCCAGGTGCTTCACCCACTCAGACCCCACAGCAGCATCCGTTATAAACCCTGCTGGAGGGCGGCGAGGAGCGAGTGGAACTCTGACAATCTGGACAATCGAAGCTTTTGAAAACGCTCCGTTGCCAGAGTGTAACGGGAAAAACAACAAAGCTTTTAAAATGTACTTTGCATCCGTACAAAAGCAGAACGTTATCTGGTGACGCAGGTACAGCAGGCGACGCAGCGCCTCCTGCTGGCTGAGTGAGCAACAGCGCGGCTCGGGGTGAAGCTGCATTATGTTTGCAGCGGCGCCCTGAGCTTAGAGATGACAGCCGGGCCTTCGCCATCCGTGCACGGTGTGTGTGTGTGTGTGTTTAGAGTTCAGGTTTCTGCTTGTGAATGAGGCCCAGTGTCTGAAGCTGAACATCAGCTGTGCCAGAGCGGAGCAGGAGCTTAATAAGAGACGAATCAACATGAAGCAGCGCATGCGTCTGCAAATCACGATGTGGCGTCCCAGCTGCTGCTCTGCGCTGGTTGGTTCCTCCGTGCGCTCCGTTTTGTGCTCGTGGACACAAAGAATGTGAGTTGGTGTGATCGGTCGAGCTTCCCGCTGCACGAAGCCGTTTGCGTGTCGTTCTCAGGCGCAGTGACGGCCACCGGCCGGAGCACAGCCACCGCGCTCTAAATGGATCTCCAGCAGTATTTGACCCACTTCTATAAAGTGATTAATGTTGTGTGTCACTGAGAAACGAATCGCCGCGGGATCCCCCGGCCTCGCTCCGGCGCATACAAAAGGCCACGGCTCACCGTCGCCATGGTGAAGCCAGTGGTAACAGGAAGCAGCCCATAATCTGAGTTTCTCTTTGTCTTCTCCTCTCCAGAGGAGGAAAAGAGTTCATGTGTTATTTAGTGTCTAGATGCACCGAGCAGCTCGGAGCCTTCGCTCCTTCTGCTCTGCAGTTCGTCTGACGTCCAGCAGAGGCAGCGTGTTTGCAGCCCGATACACAAACTGTTCTCCAGAGATCATTTCCTCCTGCATTACGCCCATTTTCATCACTCACCTGGATTAGAGGCGTGGCCTCTTTGACTGACAGGTGGACAGTGACCCAGGCGGCTGTAGTCTGCTCGGCTGAATCGCATCATGTGACCACTGATGTCCGCTGTGAGGTCACACTGAGAGTTTGATGAGTGAAATTTGAGGGTTTTATTTGCAGCTTATTGAAAGGTGACCGTGGAGGTAACGGAGCTGACGGTGGAGCCCGTCGGCTTTCTTAAAGCTCTGCTCGTCTCTTTCAGGGGGAGACTCCCAGGCAGCGCGCCGCCAACGCCAACGACCCGGAGCTGGCTGATTATCTGAAGAGCTGCCAGCATTACCAGATGATCCAGCGAGAGGACCAGGAGACGACCGTGTGACCTCCCGAACACCTCGCTCCTCCCGCCCTCCTTCGTATTTATCTGCGTCCTCTGCAGAGAGGCGCCGGGTCTCGGCGTAGACGGCAGCGTCGTGCTTCTTGTCTGCTGTGCGGGGGCAGGGCGAGTTATTGTTGTGTTTTTGTCCAAACGCCTGAAAATCCTCCAAAGTACCCAACGTAACAGCGTAAACGCGCCTGGACACTAAAACAAAGTCAAACTAGTTTCCTCTTCAGGCCACAAAGACTCTCAGATCTGGCTCAAACTGCATTTTGAATACGTCTTTATCGACTGAACATTAGCGCTCTGACCTCTGCGTGAAGACGTGCGACGGCGAACAGTGGCGGCTTTCATCCATCTGCAGCTGAACGCTTTCGCCGCATCACAGAAAAGCTGCAAGCGTGTCTTCTTTAAGCTTCTAGTGACCTTTTGGATGTATTTGTTTACTGGACAGAAATAAGTGTTTGGATATTTAACTTAGGCTCACTCAGCTTATTTATGAAGTCTTTGTAGAGATGTAACGGATTTTGTTTGTGATCAAACTGAACTTTAGAGATTTTAGTCACATACGAGCGTATTTCTTGTAACTTGTCACCTGACTGTAAAGCGCGATGCTTCCTGTGATGTGTGTAAATAGCTGAGACGCCCGGTAGACTGGTCAGTGTTGGAAACGTTAAGCTGAAGCTCTGCCAAAGCAGTCACGCCGTAGGATTAATAATCACCTTTAGATAGCAGGCAGGATGACATGATGCTGTATGATATTCAACTAATAACTGTTTGGTTTGATCATTTCTGAGTGACCTGCAATAAAGCATGTCAGCAACACTCTCCACGCCCATTTATTCCCATAAATAATCATTGGTTTGTTCATGTTTATGTTACTTCGTCCCTAAGAGGACCAGAAGTCTCGAGTAACAACAACAAAAACACAATCTCACGCTTTGTGCTGCATCCAGTGGGCGTCTGTTTCCTGTCAGCACTCACCTGTGGTTTTTAACCCCGCCTCCTCCTCAGGTGTCAGGCTGTCCCGTCACTGAAGAAAACACCACCTGTGTCAGCTTACCTGAGCCCGCAAGAACCAGAGCACTGTCCCCAAAACCTGGGATGGGCTGAAGTCACTGCAGGTCTCACTGATAATGTGAAGTTTATTAAAAACATGATAATATTTTGAAGATACAGAACAAAGACACAACTTTTAAAAAGCCATTTGACAAAAATAAAACATAAGAAAGAGAAAAACCAACATGACAAAGAAAAAAATGCAACACAACAAACTGAGACGTTCAGCAGATCCAGACTTTGTCAGCACAGCCGGAAACGTCGACCTGCTCCCGGCACCAGGAACAGGAAACATGACGAAAGCTGGGCTGTTAACAGTAATTCAGCCGCTTCTTGAGCGGCGTTTGCAGCCTGAGGTTGGTGCTTCTGCCTCACCTGAGAGCCGTTAGCACCCAAACAGGAAAGGCCCTTCCATCAGCGTCCATCGTGGATCCTCTTTTATTTTCAGCGTGTGTGTTCCCCTCCGCATCAGCTGTCAGAAATGCTCAATGCTCTATCAGCGTTCTGCAGATGACGCCTGAAGGTGGCGCTGCACTCTGTCGGCCTCACGGAGGCCTGTAAAGCATTTCTGCTGGTTTTAAAACTCGATCATTGTGTTATTAGGTCGTTACTGATGAACAGCTCCTCGCTCTTTTTGTGCTTTAGTCTAACATCTGACCAAATCAGTTCAATAAGAAAAACAACACCAAAGCACCGAGATTTTGCTTTAGTGAAACGTTTTGTGTTTTTACATAAAGAGAAATCTTCAGAAACCTGGACGTCATAAAGCGTCTGACACTTCGATTAGTGACACTCGTGTTTTACACACAGACTCATAATCACCGTTCACGCAGATGAAATAAAGTCTGTTTCACGACTGTTAGAAGTGAAAGAGAACAGCAGAGAAACCCACTGACACTAAACTCTCGTGGAGTCCTGAGGGCGGAGGAGGACCTGACGGAGCACAGGTTTCGTCTCCAGCTGCAGTTGTTGTGCCAAAAAGTGATTTCCAATGTTTTTGTGTATTTTTTATGTGTAATATCTTTACGTATGTTGGTAAACGGACAAAGAGCTTTTATACAGAATAAAATTATCTTCATAACGCTGTGTTATTGTACTGACATTGTAACCAATCCGCTCCTTTATCCCCACTTAAAATGTTTTTACTGAACTGTCGTAATGTCGCTTCTGTCCTCTTGGTCAGCATACTCTGACAAAAGACGTTTTTAATGTTAATGAGATTTGTTTTAACGGCATAAATAAAGGTTCTATAAAAGTCGCTGCCAAAAACTGATCGCAGCTTCTACACGGATGTTGTTTGTGGCTCCAGATGACTTTATGTCATCCATAAGCGATGCATTTGACATGTTTCACATGTTATAGCCCAACAAGTTACTTATAGCAGTTTGATACGAGCAATCAGTTTTTGGCGCACCGTAACAGGGGCTTCCACGCGTGACTGAGCCATCAGCGCGCCTCGGCTCGGCTTTCACTCTGCTGCCCCTCAGAAGGGCTGAACATCTGGCAGCTCGTGCACAGTTAGCGCGAGCTTACACGTTTCCTTTGTTGTGCTACAGTCAGAGGCAACACCACGGTTACTGTTACCACACAGAACAAAGACGCGCGCCACCATCAGGCTGTGGAACATGTTGCCATGTTCACTCTGACCCAAGAAGTTTCAAATCGTCATGTTTTTAAAAAGTATCCCATTACTTTTGTAGTTAGATTCCTTCTTGCTGCTGGCAACACGAACAGTTTCTCTTTGTTTTTTAAGAAGAGTTGCCTCGTGCCCTTTCACCCACACCGAGTGTTTCCTAGAAGCCGTTCCACCTGAAACTCACCTGAAAGTCACCTGACACGCGTCTGTGGGCTGACGCGCACTCCACTCCGCAAACATTCACGCACACATTCTGCATTTCATGTAAATGAGCGGAGCTTGTTTTGTTCCTGGAGACTGGATTAAAGTGTGTGATGTCACCGTGCGCGTGCGCGTGCACGCGAGGGGTTGTTCGGGAGCTGCAGCTGAAGCAGCGACAGAAAGCGAGACTGCACCGCGCGACCGGCCGCTCCTCTCCAGCCCGAAGTAAGTGTCCGCGTTTGTGCCCATACTTCTGTTTTCACACTTTAGGTTGATTCTGCTGCTGCGGCTCATCGGCGACGCGCTTGTTTGCTTGTTTGTTTAGCTTCAGTTTAATCTTGTTGTTTGTTTACTCTTGAATGTGAAGGAAGGAAAGGCAGCAAGGGATTAAGGAAGGAGCCGAAACAAAGACATGAGACAGAAACGGGAGCGAAGGAATCAGAAGAAAGACAGGAAGCGGAACGAAAGCTCGTTTTACTCAAAGCTTTACGTTTTTGACTCGTCTGGAGCGTCTCTCTCCAAGTCACCTGTGTGCGCTCTGATTGGCTGCGGGCAGGTGAGGGGTTCGTGCGCGCGGCCTCCGGTCGGCCTCCGGATGCCAGAATGAACCCCGAGATCCAGGAGGAAGTTCTCCTGATGTCGCCCCTGCTCCTGAACCAGAGGGAGCATCCCACTGCTTTTCTTTGTTTTCTGATGCAAATACGTTTCCATTCAGGGCGGGGGGCGGAGGGGGCTCCTCGGGGGTGGCACAGAATCTGTGTTAGGCTTTAGAGAAATGAAACCAGGCTAGAAGAGGCTTTGTTTTGGGCCAATGAATCAGTATTCTTTTGAGGGGAACTCTAAAGAGCTCATTCAGACGCTGCTCGGTCGCCCCCTCCCTTCCCCTCCCCCTCCTCCTCCTCTTCATTGATGGGGGGCAGACTGGAGACCTGCTGAGAGCCGGTTCTCTCCTCATAAAAGGCCGCAGGAGGAGCGAGAGGAGCAGGATTTGCTGTGCCAGCTGACATGTGAAAGAGGACCATTGCTTTAATGGAGGCTGAAAGAGGAGTCTGTCATCTCGCAGCACAATGACAGCAGCGAGGGAGAGCAGGGCCTTCTGGGTAATTGACTCTCTCTCTTTGGAGGCTGCTCTCCATTTGTCCCCCGAGCCGACGGCTGCTGTTGCTGTGTGATGATCGCTGCCGTCAAACACCAAAGGAACGTGCTAATCCTGCAGCACACCACAGATACGTGCAAAACAACAGCCGAGTGTGTGTGTGTGCGCTGACAGCAGCTTCTGCATACATTAGCCCACTTTCATAATCCCACTGCTGCTGCTCTCACTACAATAGCCAGATTACTGGGCTGAGGCGCTGTGATACGGGAGGAGGTGAAAAGATTTGGTTTGGTCTGAATGTTTGAACCATCTGGCTCGATGACCCGCGTCCAGGCTGCGGATCAGCACACACACCACAACTCAACTCACATTCCTGTTTCAGCACAGACAGAAGTCCTGCTTTTCCAGCTCTTTGTATTTTGGCTGTGGATTCGTGTCTCTGTGATTCTGTGTTTGTGTTTCTGCGTAGTTGCTCTCGTGCTTCTTTGTGGCTTCGCTGTAGCCTTTCCGTGTCTCTGTCTCGCCGCGTGGCTCTTACTCGATCGGCTGCAAACATTAGAAACAAATGGAAGGTGTGGTTGTTCGTGGCAGCGCGTCCAGGCCTCTGGCTGCAGGGTGTCCACCTCTTTCTCACTGCTTGTGTTTGACTGACGTTGTATTGTGATGAATAATGTGTAAGTGTGAGTGTGTTTTTGTTTCTGCAGAATGCGAAGTTTGTTCTCAGTGACGCTGCTGCTGCTCCTGGCCCTGACGCTCACCGCTGAGGCCAGCAAAAGAGCCAAACATCACAAAGGTGTGGCTGTCCTTCATGTTCTGTCACCACACCGGGAAAGTCAAGTTTCTCTTCTTCTTCTTTTGTTAAAAAAAGTGCATTCCCAGGAATGCCTGTCACCACAGCAGGCATGCACTCAAGTAAAGCATTAAAGGTTAACGAGCATGAAAAACAAGTTTTTCCTGTCGGAAAACATCCAAAAAACGCTCTTACCAGTTTTCATCTTTAAATTCCAGACTAACTCAGGCAAAGCTTTCCCTTCTGCTTTAGTAATGATCTTTGTGTAAATGACTGGAATATAGTGACTGTGAAGCATTCAGTCCAGAGAGCTGCTGGAGACTAAAGAGGAAAAAGTTTCACGAAATGGACAAAAACACAATAAGACGTGTTTCAGGTGCAGCTGAGCTCGGCTGTCAACAGATTTGTTTTTCTCAGCGTCTCATGCTGATGTACAGGAGCTCTCCCCATACGGAAAAGAAATAGTAAAAACTTATATGTGATTACTCATGAAAGTGGCCACTTTCTCATTACTTTCATACATTGTTTTAGGAAGTATCCAAAACATACAAGTTTCATTATATAATTTTTCAAGGGATCTTATATCTGGTTTCACTCTTGTATGCTTTTCATACAAGTTTCACACAAGACAGATACAAACTTTATAAGATTCATATATATCTTTTCCATATGGGTAAGCTCTCACTCTATTTAAATATGACATTTGATGACCTCGCTGCACTTTAATGACGGTATAAAGCCGTGGTTTGACCACCACTGGGATAGTTTCCGGGTTTTTCCAAGACTAGCTGCACAGGCAGCGGGCTGGAATACAACAGGAAACAAAAATCTGTTTGAGATCATAAAGCGATGCAAATGCAACGACCTGCAGAAGCTCACGTTAACATCCAGCTGAAGCAGACAGTGATGTTGTTGCTGTGAGCGGAGTCGTTTTCATCACAGCAACGATGTGCAAACGTGTCTGAGCGGGCCGTGGCGGTTTGGAGACAGGTTTCCTCCCACCAGGTGACCTGACCTGTGCAGAGGGTGAGAGTGTTGCAGGTTCATCCTCTGGGCAACTATTTGCTCACTGCAGCTATTTGCAATCAGTTGATGACGGTGCAATCACAGATCATTCCTCGTCACAAGTCCTAGTTTTATTCCAGTGTGACTGAGCTATAAAATCCCTCCTCACCTCACGCTGTCAGCACAAAACAAACATCAAAGAAAGAAACACTCTTCAGATTCAACAGAAACGTCTTTTAAGAGGCAGAAAAGCTAAATTTATCAGAGTGTTCAGTTATCCAGGTGGAATTAAACCACAAGTACAAACCTGTTCTTCTCTTTAGCTGAAACAAAGCAAAATGTTCTGCATGAAAACATTTTATGAGGCCACAAAACGTGAAACAGAAAAATGGCCTCCGGTGTGTTTAAACCATGTTGTGTCAGCGTGTTTGAGCCGCTGCAGGTGTCTGACCGACTCTCTGCTCAGCAGGCAGGCATGACAAGTCCCGGACGACCTCCGAGTGCTCCCCTGCAGAGACTCGGTACGGGAAGTGCATACCTGAACACGGAGACTGCGGGGACGGTGTGAGAGATGCCACCTGCAAAGATCGCACCGACAAGATTCCCTGCAAGATCCCCTGCAACTGGAAGAAGGACATCAGTAAGACTCCACACAGCTGACACCACACAGGGCAGAGCTCCTCCGGATGGTCACAGGGTGGAGCTCAAGACACAAACTCTAACATCTACACATTTACACTCGGGGTTCGCTGCCCTATTAAACGCTCTGAATTTATCTCCAGGACATGATTTCTCCTCTAAAAGACAAAAAGCTCCAATAATGCATTTTATTGTCTTTGATTTAAAACAGTCAAACTACTCTTTCAAGGATGTTTGATATAAAGGAAGGTTGGAGATTGGCCTGTAATTAGCTAAGACTGCTGGGTCTAGAGATGCTTTTTGAGTAAAGGTTTAACTACAGCCAGCTTGAAGGCCTGTGGTACATAGCCGATCATTAGAGATAGGTTGATCATATTTAAGATCGAAGCATTAATTAATGGCAGGACTTCTTTGAGCAGTTTTGTAGGAATGGGGTCTAAAAGACACGTTGATGGTTTGGAGGAAGTAATTATTGAAGTTAACTCAGTATTCTTAAACTTAGTTACAGCGCTTTCAGAAAGACGTCTACTGTGATCAAGTCTACTCCCCACTGCTGTGTAATCAATTATTGTAAATGTAAATGTTATCAGGAAATGATCAGACAGGAGAGTGGGTGGGTTCTGACAACACCCCCGAATGACTTGGGGGTGTTGATTCATTTAAAACAACACAATCATCCTGCTGCAACCAGGTTTCTGTCAGGCAGAGTAAATTGATCTGTTGATCAATTATTAAGTCATGTACTAACAGAGACTTGGAGGAGAGAGACCTAATATTTAATAATCCACATTTCACAGTTTCACTCTTCGGTGCAGAGGTGGATCTTTCGTGCTTCTCCAAAAATATTTCATATTTCTTACTAAAATCACTGAATGACCCTGTGAAGCCATGAAATAACCACCAGGAAACTCAAATGTTTCAAAACGGGTGTTTATTGAAAGAAAAGATTCAATCTCATTTTGAATAAATGAGCTGTAATTGTATTATTTTTTCTACATTTGGCATTTTTGTGACTTTATTCAGGTTTTATAGAATAAAAGAAAAATCCCACTGATGATTCAGAGAAGTCAAAAAGTCATGTAAATGTGCCAATCAATGAAAAATGAATCAATTTAAATGAAGCTGGCAGCGATGCGTCTGGGAGGCAGAGGGGGGAACGTGCGGCGGCTTTGTGGGTTCAAAGTTCAAATCTTCTTTCAGGTGACTGCAAGTACAAGTTTGGGCCGTGGGGAAACTGCGACGCCACCACCAACACCAAGACCCGATCAGGGACGCTGAAGCGAGCGCTGTTCAACGCCGAGTGCCAGGCCACCGTCAAGGTGTCCAAACCCTGCTCCCCCAAAGTGAAGAAGGTCAAAGGTGAGAGTCCTCAGTAACCTTTAACAGTCACTGCAACAGACGACGACACGATCAAGTCACGTGTAGCTTCTGATGATGCTTTCGTAGCAATACTGTGCAGCACCGTCGTGATAAAAATAAAAAAGCCACGTTGAGCTCAGACGCCACCAACATCGAGAAAATGGAGGAGGAGCTTAATGATGCCGTTGGTGTGCAGTCAGAGGCGGATCCTTCACTCTTATACAGAGACGAAAGGTTTTAGAAAGGATTTCAGGCGAGTAAAGCAAAGAGAACATTTGACTTTGTGTTTGTAAAGCAGCCACAAGATGCCAAAAATCGCTGTTTCTGCAAACCTGATCAGAATCTCTGAGCGTTTACAAAAACTACACTGAAGTTCTGAAGGAGGCAGGGCTAAAGGCCAGGTGAAGGTGGCTCACCTGGTTCAGCTGGAAACTCACGTGCACAAGGCTGCAGTTTCCACGTTATACTGTCAGATAAAGACTCAACAATAATACTCTGAAAACCAGCAGGAGACAAAAAAGTTTATCTAAAAAAGGAGTTTTTCCTTCCCACTGTCCTACTTGCTCATAGGAGGTCGTATGATTGTTGGGTTTTTCTGTGTGTATTATAGTAGCGTCTACCTTACAATACAAAGCACCTTAAGGTGACTGTTGATGTCATTTGGCGCTAAATAAATACAGTGGAGCAAAAAAGTATTTAGTCAGCCACCGATTGTGCAAGTTCCCCCACCTAAAATGATGACAGAGGTCAGTAATTTGCACCAGAGGTACACTTCAACTGTGAGAGACAGAATGTGAAAAAAAAATCCATGAATCCACATGGTAGGATTTGTAAAGAATTTATTGGTAAATCAGGGTGGAAAATAAGTATTTGGTCAATAACAAAAATACAACTCAATACTTTGTAACATAACCTTTGTTGGCAATAACAGAGGTCAAACGTTTACTATAGGTCTTTACCAGGTTTGCACACACAGTAGCTGGTATTTTGGCCCATTCCTCCATGCAGATCTTCTCGAGAGCAGTGATGTTTTGGGGCTGTCGCCGAGCAACACGGACTTTCAACTCCCACCACAGATTTTCTATGGGGTTGAGGTCTGGAGACTGGCTAGGCCACTCCAGGACTTTCAAATGCTTCTTACGGAGCCACTCCTTTGTTGCCCGGGCGGTGTGTTTTGGATCATTGTCATGTTGGAAGACCCAGCCTCGTTTCATCTTCAAAGGTCTCACTGATGGAAGGAGGTTCTGGCTCAAAATCTCACGATACATGGCCCCATTCATTCTGTCCTTAACACGGATCAGTCGTCCTGTCCCCTTGGCAGAAAAACAGCCCCATAGCATGATGCTTCCACCCCCATGCTTCACAGTAGGTATGGTGTTCTTGGGATGCAACTCAGTATTCTTCTTCCTCCAAACACGACGAGTTGAGTTTATACCAAAAAGTTCTACTTTGGTTTCATCTGACCACATGACATTCTCCCAATCCTCTGCTGTATCATCCATGTGCTCTCTGGCAAACTTCAGACGGGCCTGGACATGCACTGGCTTCAGCAGCGGAACACGTCTGGCACTGCGGGATTTGATTCCCTGCCGTTGTAGTGTGTTACTGATGGTGACCTTTGTTACTTTGGTCCCAGCTCTCTGCAGGTCATTCACCAGGTCCCCCCGTGTGGTTCTGGGATCTTTGCTCACCGTTCTCATGATCATTTTGACCCCACGGGATGAGATCTTGCGTGGAGCCCCAGATGGAGGGAGATTATCAGTGGTCTTGTATGTCTTCCATTTTCTGATGATTGCTCCCACAGTTGATTTTTTCACACCAAGCTGCTTGCCTATTGTAGATTCACTCTTCCCAGTCTGGTGCAGGTCTACAATACTTTTCCTGGTGTCCTTCGAAAGCTCTTTGGTCTTGGCCATGGCGGAGTTTGGAGTCTGACTGTTTGAGGCTGTGGACAGGTGTCTTTTATACAGATGATGAGTTCAAACAGGTGCCATTCATACAGGTAACGAGTGGGGGACAGAAAAGCTTCTTACAGAAGACGTTACAGGTCTGTGAGAGCCAGAGATTTTCCTTGTTTGAGGTGACCAAATACTTATTTTCCACCCTAATTTACGAATAAATTCTTTACAAATCCTACCATGTGGATTCATGGATTTTTTTTTCACATTCTGTCTCTCACAGTTGAAGTGTACCTCTGGTGCAAATTACTGACCTCTGTCATCATTTTAGGTGGGGGAACTTGCACAATCGGTGGCTGACTAAATACTTTTTTGCCCCACTGTAAAGTTGAATTGAATTAAAAACCTGTTTCTTACTCGTGCTCCAAGCATCTGAGCTCTGAGCCATAACGCCGTCTCCCAGAGATCTGATTGGTCAGTAGGTGTTGCTAACCTGAAGCATTAGCTGCTGAGGCCGGTCGGCAGCACCTTCAGATTCAGACCTGATGATAAAACCTGATCTTCCTCGCCTCCACCAGAGCAAACGTGCGGGATTCATCATGGGGAACGATGTTGTAACATGAATGTCTGATGCTTTGCTTCCTCAGGCGAGAAGAAGTCCAACTGAAGGATGTACCGCGACAGAAGACGGCGGCATTTCGTCCTCTTCCTCAACGATCGTCTTCCCTCCTTTGAATACACAAAATGAGAGACTCCTCCAAAACACACCGACCGCCTCTCCTTGCTTTTGATTCTTGTTTTTCTGGTTTCTGATTTGATGTTTTTCTGGATTAAAGCTTTTCCGACACTGTCCCGCTAGATGATGAGAATAATCCTCGTAGCTGATAGTTTGTTAACCATTACACTGAGATAGTCCTAAAGCTTGTACAGTAGCCACCTGTGAATTCAGACTAAACTGGACGCTGGTCCTCACGGGATCGTCACGAGTTTGTTTGTAGGCGAGTTTAGTTTTAAAGAATCTGAGAAAATCCTCTATGAAATCTATTTTTTAAACTATAGATTATTGTTGCTGCAGGATGAAACTGTACAAATAAGCAAAATAAAGACTGTACATTGCTTTGGTGAAGACTCTGGCGTGATTACTGGTGCACAGACACGATGGCTGTCATAATAATAAAAGGTTCGTGCATATTCAAGAACGGGGTTCAGTTTGGAGGCACAAATCACAAGCTTTGTTCACTACAGGAACTCAGTGACCCGAATCTTTAAGCAGACAGATCGACTTCTCCACATTTAAAGTGTCGGTAAGTTCTCCAGGAGTTCCTCAGGGTTCTATTCTCGGTCCTCTACAGTTTCAACTAAAAACACAAAAATCTGCTTTAACTCTGCTTCTGGTCTCCACCAAGCAACCTCTGAGGCAACCAAAGTCCACTAGAGGCTCCAGCAGAGTCATAGACTTTCATGTTAAAACTTTCTACCAGAAATAAGCATGTTCACAGCCTTAAACGTGTTTCTTAGCAGTAATGACGCTGTTTTATTTCCTTTATTGTGCTGCATCTACCAAACACTTTCTTAATAATAAAGATGAACAGTAGCTGCAGCCTTGACAGCATTTATGCCTTGTTACATCAGTCACTGCTCATTAAACACATCATGGAGAAGCAGCAGGAAGTAGATGGATTAATTAACTACATAAACATCAAACATTTACAGCCCAAATTGTGATAAGAGGCCATGTCATCTGAGCTGGAAATGGAGACATGATGGCATTATCTGCTTTGATTTAAGGACGTTTTGCACCACCGGCTGTTTGTCAGACCAACCACTGAGCTGCAAGGATGGAAACAACCTTTTGTTCGCATTTGTTTTGCCCATCTTAAATCTCCTTCTACATTTAGATGGAAACCTGCGATAGGACCAAACTCCATGAAAGGAAAGCAAAAAGCCAGCTGCCAAAAACAAAACAAAAACGCACCAGTGCTGTTACAGCCGCCTGCAGCGGCAGCGCAGGAGGCTGCAGAAGGTTTTTCTGAAGGTCACGTTGCACAGGGCATAGCAGCCGGGGTTGACAGTGCTGTTCACGTAGCACAGCCAGTATCCTGTGGTCCACAGGGCGTCAGGAATGCGGCAATGGCAGAAGGCAGCAACAACGGCCATGACATTGTACGGCGTCCAGGTGAGGACAAATACCAGGATGATGGCCAGGATGGTCCTCGTGACCCTCCTCTCCCTCGCCATCACTCGCTGCCGCCTCCTCTCATGTGAGCTGATGTCGGGGCAGGAGGAGAAGACTGCCGAGGCCGCCCTGTGGAGGTCAGCGTTGAATGAGTCTTCAGATTCAGTCTTGTTGTGGTCTTCGTCTCCGGTGGGTTTGACAGCAGTTTGAGAGGGATGCTTCTGAGGAGACAAACAAGCCACCTTCACTTCTTTTCATCAGGCGGCCTTACAACCAATCTCTCTATTTGGATTGAACAGGGAGCCAATATAGTAGACACATGCTCTCTTTGCATTCCTTGTCCATTCTCTTGCCTTTTAGACTACAGCCATCTTTGGGAGGTAGAGCAGGTCATCTTAGAGTCATTTAAATGACTCCAAGGTTTCCTTACAGTGTCGCTGAAGGCTGAAGTAATGCTATCCAGAGGAAGCGTCTGGCTTCATAAGGCATTTCTAAGATTTAGTACAATAACCTCAGTTTGATCTGAATTAAGAAGCAGAAAGTTAGCGGCCATCCAGGTCTTTATGTCTTTAAGACATTCCTGCAGTTTAACTCATTGGTGTGTGTTATCTGGCTTCATGGACAGATAGAGCTGGGTGTCATCTGCATAGCAGTGTAAATGTATGCTATGTCTTCTAATGATGCTGCCTAAGGGAAGCATGTATAATGTAAACAGAATTGGTCCTAGCACTGAACCCTGTGGAACTCCATAATTAACCTCAGTGTGTGAAGAGGACTCTCCATTTACATGCACAAACTGGAGTCTATTAGATAGATATGATACAAACCACTGCAGTGCAGTACCTGTAATACCTACAGCATGTTCTAATCGCTCTAATAGGATATTATGGTCGACAGTATCGAACGCTGCACTGAGGTCTAGCAGGACAAGCACAGAGATGAGTCCACTGTCAGAGGCCATAAGAAGATCATTTGTAACCTTCACTAAAGCTGTTTCTGTGCTGTGATGAGCTCTGAAACCTGACTGAAACTCTTCAAATAAACCTCTGCAGATGATCTGTTAGCTGTTTGACAACTACTCTTTCAAGGATGTTTGATATAAAGGAAGGTTGGAGATTGGCCTATAATTAGCTAAGACTGCTGGGTCTAGAGATGCTTTTTGAGTAAAGGTTTAACTACAGCCAGCTTGAAGGCCTGTGGTACATAGCCGATCATTAGAGATAGGTTGATCATATTTAAGATCGAAGCATTAATTAATGGCAGGACTTCTTTGAGCAGTTTTGTAGGAATGGGGTCTAAAAGACACGTTGATGGTTTGGAGGAAGTAATTATTGAAGTTAACTCAGAAAGATCAATTAGAGAAAAAGAGTCTAACTTAACATCAATGGTACTAAGAGTAGCTGTAGATAATATTACATCTGTGGGATGATTACTGGTAATTTTTTCTCTAATGATAAAAATTTTATTTGTGAAGAAGTTCATGAAGTCATTACTAGTTAACGTTAAAGGGATTGTTGGCTCAACAGAGCTCTGACTGTTTGTCAGCCTGGCTACAGAGCTGAAGAGAAACCTGGGGTTGTTCTTATTTTCTTCAATCAGTGATGAATAGTAAGATGTTCTGGCTTTGTGGAGGGCTTTCTTATAAAGCAGCAAACTATTTCTCCAGGCTAAATGATGATCCTCTAAATTTGTGACACGCCATTTCCTCTCCAGATTACGAGTCATCTGCTTTAGGCTACGTGTTTGAGAATTATACCACGGAGTCAGGTACTTCTGATTAGAGACCTTCGTTTTCACAGGAGCTACAGTATCCAGAGTCGTACGTAGGTAGGAGGTGAAATTATTAACAAGATGATCAACCTCTGTTGGAGCAGCGTTCAGGCAGCTGCTCTGCTCTGTGTTGGTACAGGGCACTGAAGATGATAACAGTGGGTGGATTATATTCTTAAACTTAGTTACAGCGCTTTCAGAAAGACATCTACTGTGATAAAGTCTACTCTCCACCGCTGTGTAATCAATTATTGTAAATGTAAATGTTATCAGGAAATGATCAGACAGCAGAGGGTTTTCAGGAAACACTGTTAAATGTTCAGTTTCTATGCCATATGTTAAAACAAGGTCTAGAGTGTGATTAAAGTGGTGGGTGGGTTCTTTTACATTTTGAGAGAAGCCAATTGAGTCTAATAACAGATTAAATGCCATGTTGAGGCTGTCATTTTTAGCATCTACATGGATGTTAAAATCACCCACAATAATTATTTTATCTGAGCTCAGAACTAAATTAGATATAAAGTCTGAGAAATCAGACAGAAACTCTGTGTAAGGCCCAGGTGGACGATAGATGATAACAAGTAAGACTGGTTTCTGAGTTTACAGCTGGGGTGGACGAGGCGAAGCATCAGGCTTTCAAATGAATTAAAAGTCTGTCTTCGTCTTTCATTAATTAATAGGCTGGTGTGAAAAATTGCTGCCACACCTCCCCCTCGGCCTGTGCTTCGAGGTTTCTGGTAGTTAGAATGACTCGGGGGTGTTGATTCATTTAAACTAACATAATCATCCTGCTAAAACCAGGTTTCTGTAAGGCAGAGTAAATCAATTTGTTGATCAATTATTAAGTCATGTACTAACAGAGACTTGGAGGAGAGAGACCTAATATTTAATAATCCACATTTCACTGTTTTACTCTTTGGTTCAGATGTGGATACTGTATTGTTCTTTCTTTGTGATTGTTTATGTTTAAGTTGTTTGTTGCTGGTTTTTAGTTTGTTTTTTGTCTGTTTGGGAGCTGACACAGTCTCTATGGAGATGGGTTTTTGGGGGGGTAGCAGGAGGAGAGAAGCTGCAGAGAGGCGTGTAAGACTGCAACTCTGCTTCCTGGTCCCAACTCTGGATACTCATATTTTGGGGGGTTTAATAAATTTGTCCATATTTCTAGAAATGAGAGCTGCTCCATCCAAAGTGGGATGGATGCCGTCTCTCCTAACAAGACCAGGTTTCCTCCAGAAGGTTTGCCAATTATCTATGAAGCCCACATCGTTTCTGGGACACCACTCAGACAGCCAGCGATTTAAGGAGAACATGCGGCTAAACATGTCACTCCTGGTCTGATTGGGGAGGGGACCAGAGAAAACTACAGAGTCCCACAAAGTTACACACCGATTCAATATTGATTTTAGTGACCTCCGATTGGCGTAACCGGGTGTCATTACTGCCGACGTGAATTATGATCTTACTGAATTTACGTTTACCCTTAGCCAGCAGTTTTAAATTTCCTTCAATGTCGCCTGCTCTGGCCCCTGGAAGACAATTGACTATGGTTGCCGGTGTCTCTAGCTTCACATGTCTGAGAACAGAATCACCAATTACCAGAGTTTGACCCCCGGCGGGTGTGTCGCCGAGTGGGGAAAAACGGTTAGACACATGAACGGGTTGCTGGTGTACCTGGGGCTTCTGTTTAGGACTATGTTCCTCCTCACAGTCACCCAGCCACCCTCTTTCCCCAGCTGCTTGGGGTCTGCCAGGGAACAGCTAGCGGGGCCTACGCTATCTTCGGCTGCACCAGCTACAGGGGCCTGGCTAGCTACGGGTGAATGAAGGGTGCGAAGCCGAGTCTCCAATTCAGTAATCCTGGCCTCCAGATTGAGAGGCTGAGGAATAACCTCCAGCACTGTCAGAGTGCTTATTTACAGTCCTAATATCATCTCTTTTCCTCCATAACCTCCGCTCTGACACAAATGTGCTGCAGTGCAGTCACAGATCTGCCATCCGAGTTCCTCGACCCTCCGAGCAGCAGCCCGGACTCTCAGCCAGCCTCCAAATATTTATGCAGAGCTCATTAAAGTGGACAAAATGCCGCGTTTCCTCCTCCGCCTCATAACGATATCATTTTAAACACTAATAAGGAGCTCAGGATCACTCGGCTGCTGTGCTCAGATCAGCTTTATTAATGTCAAAAAAGGCATTTTGTTTGTACCCACACATTCTGCAGCCTGTAAACACTCATAGATATATAGAACAGAAATATGCTTTATTGTGGAAATCCAGGTGTTCCAGCAACAAAGTGACAGGAAGTTGGAGCGTTCAGAAATCGGAAGACACACTGCTGCATGTGAAGGCCCAGCTCAGTGAGCTCAAAGAAATAACTGGAAGAATGATAAATGTCTAAAAATGATCATAATGTGAAGCCTCGCAGCGAGGTCACTGCTCCTCTAACTAAACATGTGACACAATGTGCAGGAAAGTGCAGGACAGGTAAAGATGCCATGGGAACACCAGCCCATCCACATCAACGGGTCAGCATCACAGAGGACTTCTCCTGGACCCTCACACAGACACTGCTATCAGGAAAGCTCGCCAGTGGCTTTACTTCCTGAGGAGGCTGAGGAAGTTTGGCATGAACGCCAACATCACCTCAAATTCTTACAGGTGTGCGATCGAGAGCTTGCTGATGAGCTGCATCACAGTTTGGTACGAAGCTGCTCAGCCAGCAGCCAGAAATCACTACAGAGGGTGGTGAAGGCAGCAGAGCACATCACTGGCACGAGGCTTCCTGCCATTCAGGACATTTATCTCCAGCCTCCATCATCAAGGACCACAGCCACCCAGCACATCAGCTGTTCTCCTTGTTACCATCTGGCAGATGTTACAGGAGTCTGTCTGCTCGGACTACAAGACTTAAAAACAGTTTTTACCACCAAGCCATACGACACCTCAACCACAACACTTAAACACACACACACAGTCCACAGCACAGCACTCAGAAGCTACCTGCAGCTTCACAAGTACTCTGTATAATCTGCACTGGTCACTCCACTTTATTGTCATTGATATTTATATTTAAAAGTGCAATACTGTAATTTTCTGCTGCTCATTCCTGTGCAATATCCCATCTGCCCCCCCTCACATTCCTGTTTAAGATTTTCTTAATTTAATCACTAGTGTACATATATTTATACATACATATATATATAGTCAGTTAACTGAAAATCTCTTTTTCTTTTACTACATCTTATTAATATTTTGCTCTTTTCTATTTTTCTATATATTTTTTATTATTTTATTTTATTTTTTCTACTATACCATGCTGCTCATCAAATACATTTCATTGCGATGTTGACCCTGTGCTAATTTGCATATGACAAATAAAACTGAAAACTGCTAGCGAGTTGGCTATGAGCTAAGCTAAGCTAGCGAAACCCTAAAGACGAAGCGAGTAAAGTGCGTGAAGATATGAAAAGCGAAGTTATCTATACGGTTTTTAATAAACTGCTACAAGAACACCACTGTGTGTTGGAACAGGAACAGGAAGTGATACTCTACCGCAGAGAGTGAACAGGAAGTGACAGCGCCCCCTGACAACAACATTAGAGACGGTAAACAGATGAAACACATCCTTACCCAGTGTCTCCAGCTACTCTCGGCCTGCGCTGTATCATCTGGACTTCTACATGTCTTCTTCTTCCTTCTGGTCTTTGGCGTGCAGGACTGGAGCTGGTTCGGGGTCAGGTCTGAGCAGGGGTCACTCGTCCCCATGCCTCGCCGCCTCAGCAGGAAGTCTTTCAAGGAGGGACTGGAAGCCCTGAGAGCACCCTGGTTTGGCATGAGCACACTCATTCGGCTGTAGCTGGCAACTGACAGGTGGCTGTAGAGGCCGATCATGATGATTGCCGGCAGGTAAAAGGAGGGAAGAGTCGTCCCCATAGTAACAGCAGGGCTAACAAGTAGACGGATGTAACACTGATCGTGAGGGACGACGCGCCCGCCCTTATCTGTCTGCCAGGACAGGATGGCGGGAGCCCAGAGAATGAAAGAAAGCAGCCAGGCGGCAGCAATCATCAGGCACGCCATCCTGCCCGTCCGCCGCACTGGGTAGCTGAGCGGTCGCGTCAGGCAAAAGTACCGATCCAGACTGATGAGCAGCAGGTTCAGGACCGAGGCGCTGCTCGCCACGTAGTCAAGGACGAGCCACGCGTCACATAGCACGGGGCCCAGCAGCCAGCGGCCCTGCAGCTTATACAGCGTGTACACGTTCATGGAGAACAGGCCGATGATCAGGTCGGCCACCGCCAGGCTCAGCAGGAAGTAATTGTTGACCATCTGCAGGTGACGGTTCACTTTGATGGACAGGATCACCAAAGTGTTGCCGAGAACGGTGAGGATGCTGAGGGAGGTGGTAACCATGGCAATGAGGACCAGCTGAGCGGTGCTGTACGGATATGGTGGTGAGAGCGGAGGCACACGGGAGGTGTTGACGGAGAGGCGGAGCAAAGTAGGCGTCGGTTCCATGTTTCCTAAAGTCACACACAAGAAGACTTTGAAATTATTGAACTGAAACGAGATCAAAGTGACCACAAAATAATAACAAGTGTTAAAACAGAAAAGACAGCGTTCCTTAAATCAGTCAACACTGAACCGTCAGCCTAGTGTGTGAAATTCAAAGAGTTCCTGATGTACTGGTTATTTTCCCATCAACTCAGGAGATAAAGAGCAAATCAAAGAAGCGAACATCAAATGGTCATCAATGGATGTTAATGACTTTTACTAATATAATTAAAAGAAAGAACTTTGTATACTTGCCCTGAAAATGAATCAGTATCTTCCTGAGAATGATTTCCTCTTCCTCACAGAAGCTGTTTTATTGCAGCTCACACAGAAACGATGAAGCTAAACAGTTTATACGAAGTTCTCCTCGTGCAGGATTTTATTTTCTTGCAGCAAAAACTGAAGATGTTTGAAGTTTATTATAAAGATCTCGTTACATTTAATGCAAAATGTTGAAACTCCTGTGATCATTCCCAAACCTCAGTTTGGACCACATGAAAGATTTAAATGTGCAAAAGGAGCATTCATGTGGAAACGACGGATAAATGTGACAAACTAACGATGAGCTGCAGCTCTGATCAGATACAGTCACAGCTGTGTCACACTCACATCGACATTTACCTGCTCGAGGTGCAGCTTTTGCACTTCTGTGTTATTACCTTGGTAAAAGTACTTTCACTTCAGAGAAATTTCCTCCAGCTCTGAGGAACTGACTGAAAAACACGTTTAAGCCTTCAAAATAAAAGCAGATTTCCTGACAGAATGAACCGGCAGGAGTTGCTGCGAGCGCGTTCAGAGGTTCGGTCCAGCTCACCGGGGGTGTTGGAGCTGCTCAGCTTGCCGCTGTCTGCCTGTCCATCAGTCCATCTGCAGCAGTTTACATGCAGCCTCCGTCCTGACGTCATCAGATGTGGGATGTAATGACACATTAGAGAAGATGAGCCCAGCTTCAGTTACCACCACACGGGTTTTAACTTCATCTTCCTCCCAGCATTACCGTTAGTGAAGACACTGCAGCAGGCACAGAGAAGCAAACGGAAACCTCCAGCACTGTCAGAGTGCTTATTTACAGTCCTAATATCATCTCTTTTCCTCCATGTTATCTGATTAACCTCCGCTCTGACACAAATGTGCTGCAGTGCAGTCACAGATCTGCCATCCGAGTTCCTCGACCCTCCGAGCAGCAGCCCGGACTCTCAGCCAGCCTCCAAATATTTATGCAGAGCTCATTAAAGTGGACAAAATGCCGCGTTTCCTCCTCCGCCTCATAACGATATCATTTTAAACACTAATAAGGAGCTCAGGATCACTCGGCTGCTGTGCTCACATCAGCTTTATTACCGTTTTCCTCGAGTGCTTAAACACAGTCCTTGAAACTATGCCTCGTATTCCCCAAACAGTAAACACAAATCCATGACGTCTCACCATATTTCCCAAACATCGTGTTATCAGGTTGAAATGCAGCTCTACACTCAAAACCATTCACCCTGCTGAAAAACCAAACTTTGCCACAGACAGCACACACAAGGCCTCAAAAACACACACACAATAACATAGTCGTACACATTGAACACAAAAAATGCAACCAATGTACAGACGTAGACAAAGGTGGTACCCACAATGGTCCCAGAAATAACTTTAATCTGACAAAAGTAATAATAAATAAAAATTCTATTAATCTTAACCAATGAAAGTTGGACACTGCTTTTCAACCATGCTTCAAATGAATTATTTAAAAAATAAATGCATGAAACAGGCCTGGACAAAAATGATTAAAGGTAAAGGATATAAGACCATCTCCAAGCAGCTAGATGTTCCTGTGACTACAGCTGCACGGCATTCACAAATTTCAGATCCATGGGAGCCAACCTCCCTGGACGCAGGAGGGAAATTGAGATGGATAATCCGAATGGTAACAAAAGAGCGCAGAAAGACTTCTAAAGAGATCCAAGCTGAACTTCATGCTCAAGGAACATCAGTGCCAGATCGCACCATCCGTCGTTGTTTGAGCCAAAGTGGCAGGCGTCGCCTTGGCCTGGAGGTGCACACGACATAAGGCTCTAAAGTAACTCCTCGGAGTGACCACAGGAACGGTTCATAGTGTTCATAGCTCAGGGAAATGGGTGTGCTCTTTGGAAAGTGGCATTATGCTTTTGAAATTTGGCTTCATTAGATTGCTTAAACACTATAACCAATCAAGAAAAACTGTAATCCCAAAGAAGGCATTTTTACCGCCTACCCACACATCCTGAAGCCTGTAAACACTCATAGAAATATAGAACAGAAATATGCTTTATTGTGGAAATCCAGGTGTTCCAGCAGCAGAGTTACAGGAAGTTGCAGCATTCAGAAATCAGAAAACTGCTGCATGTGAAGGCCCAGCTCAGTGAGCTGCCCTCGTGGTTACTGCAGGACTTCATGTTTTAATAATGAAGCTGACAGGTTATCCCAGATAAATGCACCGCGGACATCAGCTGGGCTTCGAACAAGGCTTAAATCATCGAGTCAATAAAGAAAAGATGCAACAAATCTGTGAGCACGAACAAATAAAACCACAGATGAAGTTCCATCTCCATAGAGACTGTGTCAGCTCCCAAACAGACAAAAAACAAACTAAAAACCAGCAACAAACAACTTAAACATAAACAATTACAAAGAAATAACAATACAGTATCCACATCTGAACCAAAGAGTAAAACAGTGAAATGTGGATTATTAAATATCAGGTCTCTCTCCTCCAAGTCTCTGTTAGTAGATGACTTAATAATTGATCAACAAATTGATTTACTCTGCCTTACAGAAACCTGGTTGCAGCAGGATGATTATGTTAGTTTAAATGAATCAACACCCCCGAGTCATTCTAACTACCAGAAATCTCGAAGCACAGGCCGAGGGGGCGGTGTGGCAGCAATTTTTCACACCAGCCTATTAATTAATGAAAGACCAAGACAGACTTTTAATTCATTTGAAAGCCTGATGCTTCGCCTCGTCCACCCCAGCTGTAAACTCAGAAACCAGTCTTACTTGTTATCATCTATCGTCCACCTGGGCCTTACACAGAGTTTCTGTCTGATTTCTCAGACTTTATATCTAATTTAGTTCTGAGCTCAGATAAAATAATTATTGTGGGTGATTTTAACATCCATGTAGATGCTAAAAATGACAGCCTCAACATGGCATTTAATCTGTTATTAGACTCAATTGGCTTCTCTCAAAATGTAAAAGAACCCACCCACCACTTTAATCACACTCTAGATCTTGTTTTAACATATGGCAGAGAAACTGAACATTTAACAGTGTTTCCTGAAAACCCTCTGCTGTCTGATCATTTCCTGATAACATTTACATTTACAATAATTGATTACACAGCGGTGGAGAGTAGACTTTATCACAGTAGATGTCTTTCTGAAAGCGCTGTAACTAAGTTTAAGAATATAATCCACCCACTGTTATCATCTTCAATGCCCTGTACCAACACAGAGCAGAGCAGCTATCTGAACGCTACCCCAACAGAAGTCGATTATCTTGTTAATAATTTCACCTCCTACCTACGTACGACTCTGGATACTGTAGCTCCGGTGAAAACTAAGGTCTCTAATCAGAAGTACCTGACTCCGTGGTATAATTCTCAAACACGTAGCCTAAAGCAGATGACTCGTAATCTGGAGAGGAAATGGCGTGTCACAAATTTAGAGGATCATCATTTAGCCTGGAGAAATAGTTTGCTGCTTTATAAGAAAGCCCTCCGCAAAGCCAGAACATCTTACTATTCATCACTGATTGAAGAAAATAAGAACAACCCCAGGTTTCTCTTCAGCACTGTAGCCAGGCTGACAAACAGTCAGAGCTCTGTTGAGCCAACAATCCCTTTAACGTTAACTAGTAATGACTTCATGAACTTCTTCACAAATAAAATTTTTATCATTAGAGAAAAAATGACCAATAATCATCCCACAGATGTAATATTATCTATAGCTACTCTTAGTACCATTGATGTTAAGTTAGACTCTTTTTCTCTAATTGATCTTTCTGAGTTAACTTCAATAATTACTTCCTCCAAACCATCAACGTGTCTTTTAGACCCCATTCCTACAAAACTGCTCAAAGAAGTCCTGCCATTAATTAATGCTTCGATCTTAAATATGATCAACCTATCTCTAATAATCGGCTATGTACCACAGGCCTTCAAGCTGGCTGTAGTTAAACCTTTACTCAAAAAGCATCTCTAGACCCAGCAGTCTTAGCTAATTATAGGCCAATCTCCAACCTTCCTTTCATATCAAACATCCTTGAAAGAGTAGTTGTCAAACAGCTAACAGATCATCTGCAGAGGTTTATTTGAAGAGTTTCAGTCAGGTTTCAGAGCTCATCACAGCACAGAAACAGCTTTAGTGAAGGTTACAAATGATCTTCTTATGGCCTCTGACAGTGGACTCATCTCTGTGCTTGTCCTGCTAGACCTCAGTGCAGCGTTCGATACTGTCGACCATAATATCCTATTAGAGCGATTAGAACATGCTGTAGGTATTACAGGTACTGCACTGCAGTGGTTTGTATCATATCTATCTAATAGACTCCAGTTTGTGCATGTAAATGGAGAGTCCTCTTCACACACTGAGGTTAATTATGGAGTTCCACAGGGTTCAGTGCTAGGACCAATTCTGTTTACATTATACATGCTTCCCTTAGGCAGCATCATTAGAAGACATAGCATACATTTACACTGCTATGCAGATGACACCCAGCTCTATCTGTCCATGAAGCCAGATAACACACACCAATGAGTTAAACTGCAGGAATGTCTTAAAGACATAAAGACCTGGATGGCCGCTAAGTTTCTGCTTCTTAATTCAGATCAAACTGAGGTTATTGTACTCGGCCCTGAAAATCTTAGAAATATGGTATCTAACCAGATTCTTCCTCTGGATGGCATTACCTTGGCCTCCAGTAACGCTGTGAGGAACCTTGGAGTCATTTTTGAGCAGGACATGTCCTTCAACGCACATATTAAACAAATATGTAAGACTGTGTTCTTCCATTTGTGCAACATCTCTAAAGTTAGAAATATCCTGTCTCAGAGTGACGCTGAAAAACTAGTTCATGCATTTATTACTTCCAGGCTGGACGACTGTAATTCATTATTATCAGGATGTCCAAAAAACTCCCTGAAAAGCCTTCAGCTGATCCAAAATGCTGCAGCAAGAGTCCTGACAGGGACTAGAAAGAGAGAGCAGATTTCTCCTGTTTTGGCTTCCTGTTAAATCCAGAATTCTAAATCCTGCTCCTCACATACAAGGTCTTAAATAATCAGGCCCCATCTTATCTTAATGACCTTGTAGTACCATATCACCCTATTAGAGCACTTCGCTCTCGCTCTGCAGGCCTACTTGTTGTTCCTAGAGTATTTAAAAGTAGAATGGGAGGCAGAGCCTTCAGTTTTCAGGCCCCTCTTCTGTGGAACCAGCTTCCAGTTTGGATTCGGGAGACAGACACTATCTCTACTTTTAAGATCAGGCTTCAAACTTTCCTTTTTGCTAAAGCATATAGTTAGGGCTGGACCAGGTGACCCTGAATCCTCCCTTAGTTATGCTGCAATAGACGTAGGCTGCCGGGGGATTCCCATGATGCATTGAGTTTTTCCTTTCTAGTCACCTTTCTCACTCACTATGTGTTAACAGACCTCTCTGCATTGAATCATATCTGTTATTAACCTCTGTCTCTCTTCCACAGCATGTCTTTATCCTGTCTTCCTTCTCTCACCCCAACCGGTCGCAGCAGATGGCCCCGCCCCTCCCTGAGCCTGGTTCTGCTGGAGGTTTCTTCCTGTTAAAAGGGAGTTTTTCCTTCCCACTGTCGCCAAAGTGCTTGCTCATAGGGGGTCATATGATTGTTGGGTTTTTCTCTGTATCTATGAAGCGCCTTGAGGCGACTTATGTTGTGATTTGGCGCTATATAAATAAAATTGAATTGAATTGAATTGAATTGAAGTTCTGGTGCAGACTGACATCGGTACAACTTCTGCTGTTAACCCTTAAGAACCCAGACCTATTTCTACTTTCATGTAAATTACGGGGGTTGTAAGTTATATCAAATGAATCATATATAACACATTTCTGAAGTTTTTTTTGTAATAGCTCCACCCACTGCCCCAGATCTGAAATGTCACATATGCGTCACATCGGGCATACAAGGTACATTTGTTCCATATTTAGAAAGTAATTCTGTAAATCATCCAGGCTGGAGAAACTGATCAGGAGGGCTAGCTCTGTGGTCGGCATGAAGCTGGACACTCTGGTGAGAGAGAAGGACACTAAAGAAACTGATGGACATTATGAACAATGCTGGGCATCCTCTGCACACGGCCATTAACAACCAGAAGAGTCTGTTCAGTGACAGGTTGCTTCTCCCCAAGACAAGAACTAACAGACTTAAAAACTCCTTTGTCCCACACGCCATCAGACTGTTTAACTCCTCTCTGGAGGGGAGAGGGAGGGGAAACAGGAGGACAAAGGAGGGGGGAACAACTAAGCTGTAGTGCCTCTTCACCTCACTGTACAATACTTTGTGCAATACTTTTTGTAAATAGTCAACAGTGCAATAGACTCAATACTTGAAATGTGCAATTCACTTGTATTTTTATTTTTTATTCCTATTTATTCTATTTATCCCCTTCGTATATTTTATTTATATTTGTCTCTGTATTTATATATGTGTGTGTGTGTGTGTGTGTGTGTGTGTGTGTGTGTGTGTGTGTGTGTGTATATATATATATATATATATATATATAACAGTTCTGTAACTGTAACTTCGGTCGTTGCTGTGCTTTTTTTTGGAAGTCGAATTTCCCAGAGGAACCCACCCGAGGGATTAATAAAGTTCTATCTTATCTTATCTTATCTTATCTTATCTCTCTCTTACTTTCTTGCTTTTAAAAACAGAATTTCCTTTTTATTGTCAAATTCTTAACATGGATAATGATGGTAACACTTCTTGGTTTACTTCAACAAGCTTCTTGGAAAAAAAGTAAAATAAATCAGCCCAGTGTTGGAGGTACAACTCGAACTCTCTCAGGTGGTGGAGGTGGTGATGAGATGTTTTGTGATGGGCGCCCCCTGTGTGATTTCCAAAGGATCAGGCCTGTGGCAACTTCTGCCTGGAAGCTTCTTTGTTTCAGTGGCTTTTGGACACAAGTAGCTTGCAGTCACGACGGTAAATCAACCATGCGTTGACAACACCGAGCATGATGGCAGGACAGGTGGAGATACCACCTCCGTGACTTCATGTGGTATTGTACCTTGCAATGCAGGCGTCAAGCAGGTCGATACCCCCCATGAATGTGTTGTACTCCACAATGTGTGGCCTTTTGACCTCAACAAATGCCTTGCCCGATTTGCTCCAGCGACGGACTGTATCTTGAGGCTCAGTTGCACAATAGGATGAGATGAGGGTAACAGATTTGTTGTCATACCACTTCACAATAACCATGCTCTCCTCCTTAGTCACCCTGGCATCAACAGATCCTCTGCCTCTCTGGGCAAGACTTTTTTCATCTTCAAGCTGACGACCTGCTATGCGATTTCCACGAAGTGTTCCTACAAAGTAGATCTGTCGCTGAAGAAGTGTGAGCACAAGTGAGGCTGAGGAGAAGACGTTATCAGCAAATCTTTGTAGTTTTGCTCAGCTGGCAGAGTTTCACACAACTTCACCACAACATCTCCTCCAATCCCAACTAAAGTCTTCTTCCCAGTACCACCTTGATAAACAACAAAATCATGGAGCATACCACAGGATGAGCACCGGGCCCAGGTTTTCAATCCCCAGGGGTGGGGCTTTCCCTTCACATACTGCCTGATTGGGCCGTGTGTCCCTTGAAGGGTACCATTTGCTCATCAACAGAGTTGTACTCCTCTGGGACGAAACATTTCAAACCATGGACGGATCTTCCAGCACTTGTCTTCTGCATCTCTGTGTAATAAATCTGTATTGTCAGTGAAATGTAGAGACCCCAACAGGGTTTGAAATCGGTTGCGGGACATGTTATCTGCTACCATAGGACACCTGGTGTCATTTTCCCAGTATGCTCGATTTCCAGGCATTTGGCATAGACCCATCCTCAGAGACCAATGAGTATTTGTAGTTCTTTAACAGCGGTATTTACATTTCTCAGATGGTTGGAGTTTTGTACACTGTATAAATTTGTTTGTTCCATTAACAACAGCAGCATATCATCTGTGATGAAGTTTTTGAAGTTCTCCAGTGGAGTGTGGATCTCATCTGGAGGTTTGGCACAGGGTCCCTTGAATGTGACCTCAGGGGCTTCGAACATCTTCTTTCTCCAGGAGAATTTTTGTCCTTTGATAGCTGCCTTGGGCTGCCCAGTGAGAATATGGCTTGAATGTGGCTCTGTCTCAGAATCACTTGAATCACAACTGTCTGAATCACTGGATTCATCACTCTCCACGTCTTTGTGGGGGATGTAATTAGGGTCACCAGAATCTTCATCTGAGCTACTTTCACATCCCTCATACTCACTGTCCTCTGCAGTGATAAACTCCAGCGCATCTTGAACACTATGTTTTTTCCTTTTATTCATTCTACAAAAGAGTGAAAATGACAAAAAAAAAATGGGGGGTAACTGAAAAACGCCTCGACAAAGTTAAAGTAAAGTTCCATCACAAATTTAGGTAATTTAATAAATTAGTTATGCTTGAATTTAGTTAAATATGACTGAGAATTAACAACAAAGAATACGTTTACTTAAAATAACTGAATGAGCTAAACTGACTAAGCAAAGGATCAGTTTGTCTTTTTGTGACAAATATGTCACATCACTTTTTTTAAGAAAATTTGAGTTTAATGCCCGATGTGACATATTTGTCACAGCGATATTTAACAAACTGATCCTTACGGAGCCCCGCAGGGGACATGGGAGAAAAAAAATTAAGACGGACTTTTGCGAGATCTCGCAAAACTAACTGAATTCCAACAATGGCGGCAGCTACTTAGTTGTAATGTTACTCTTTCTGGGTCACAAAATACACATAAGATATTTTGAGGCTTGAATGTAGTTGTGTAAACATCAGATACCTGCTCGGTTTACAAGACATCACATATTTGCAAAAGTGCTCTGACCTGACACCCACTACCTCGAAGCTAACGGGAGGTCGAGACCTATTACAGCCGGGAGGAACACCGCTTTCCCGGCACATCGTGCCTCGACCTCCTGGTCGGCTTCGAGCTGGTGGCCTCCGAAGAATGCGGCTAAAACTTTTGCGAGATCCCGAGTTTGTTTTGCGAGATCTCGCAAAAGTCCGTCTTAATTGTTTTTTCCTCCCATGTCCCCTGCGGGGCTCCGTAGATTCTAGATCAAATTGTTTCAGAAATATTACCAAACTAGGTTACAAGTGACCTATGACATCTTATCTAAAGTTTAGAATTGCTGAATGAGTAAAAGCTTACCTTTGCAAAAAGAAAAGAAAGTTTTTAGAATTAGCATAGTGGTCTCATTAGCTAACCAGGCGGACCAAGACTTTGAAAATGGTGTCTTGAACACCCAGAGTGCCTCACTTGTCACATGACTGAACTAGTTTGTGCAGTAGACGTCACTTAGGGACTTTATTAGTTAAAAGTTAAACCATTATAGTTTTTCTCTAAGTGTAAAGGGGCGGTGACACCAGTGTCACTGTGGGTCCTTAAGGGTTTTAAATTTAAAATGTTAATTTCTGTAACAGTGAAAAAATTAAATCAAACTTTTCTGTCATTTGTTGTTCATCTGCCAGTGAGGGTGGTGTAATATGGGTGGATGACGTATCTGCTGCGTGTTTGTGATGCAGTGAGCTGAAGAAACGAGGAGCACAGAGGAACTCTCAAAGCTCTTTAATTACATCTAAAAGTCAAAGCAAAGAGTCACGTTAGCGCTGTACAAACTCCACAGTCTGACACACAGGTACCGATCGGACTCACACCGCTGCGCTATTCACATCCACCCCCCCACCCTGATCTCACACACACACTCTAAAATCTTCACTGATCAAGTAAAAAGCCAGGAGGAGCATTCAGAGTCTCGCCTGCAGAGTAAAAGCTTCAATAAAAAGTGTCATGAATCCCAGAGCTCCACTCAGCACCCCCACCCACAGCCCCACCTTAAAATGCCATCAGTACATGAACTTCTAAGCACACGTGGAAACAAAAAGGACAGCTGGATGCTGCAGGAAGGAAAAGTTGCGCTTGATCACAAAAATTCAAGTTTTCTTCTGCAGGATTTTGAAGGATGAGGAAAGGTAGGTGTGTGTGTGTGTGTGTGTGTGTGTGTGTGTGTGTGTGTGTGTGTGTGTGTGTGTGTGTGTGTGTGTGTGTGTGTGTGTGTGTGTGTGTGTGTGTGTGTGTGTGTGTGTGACCACTCAGACATCTTCCACTACAGGAGCTCGGTGACCCGACTCTTAAAGCTGACATTTAAAGTGTGGGTAAGTGCTCGAGGTGCTCCTCAGTCTCTATACGAACAACATGAGCTGCACCAAACAGCAACGTCCACACCAAGACCTGCAGTTCCTCTGACGTCCAGCAGAGGCCCCACACACTCCTAACGTCTACAGCCTGACAGACAAACTGTTCTGGTCTCTATACATCACTTCCCCTTTGTAACACCTGTGGGGCAGGGCTCTATAACTCACCTGTCTTAATTGGAGAAGGGCTTGTATAATTAGGGGTGTGGCCTCTGGACCAATAACATGGCTGCTGTGAGGTCACTAACAGGCTGTCCAAGAACACTGAGTGAAATCTGAGGGTTTAGATTGGATGTTACCGAGCAACAGCAAGTTCCTGTAGTGATAGACACACACACACGCATACTTTGACTCTTCGGCTCATTAACCCCCCCCCCCCCCCCCCCCAAAAAAAACAAAAAAAAACAAACAAAAAAAACCCCAAAAGGAAGAAAACAAAAGTCTTGGACTTTATTTTGGTCGTTTAACAAGAAGACGACAGCTGTCAGGGAGACTCGTCTGCAGTTCTCCGTCCTTAATAAAAAAGTCATAATAATAATGATGATAATAAATCCACTCATCACCTGGTCAGTAACAGCAGGAAGTGACCGCGCAGGCTGAATGTCGACCAATCGGCGAGTTTGGATGAAAGCATTACAGACACGATTGATCTCCGGTGTCTGAGTCATAGCGTGAAGTTGGCGGTCGGCGCGCTCACGCTGCAGCGTCGTTCCTGCACGGAGGACAAACGCCGCAGCTTCCTGGAACGTTTTGGTGTCGTTTCTACATTTAGAGCGTCGGTCAGTGCGGCGCCCACGTGACCTTTCACCCAGCTCGTAGGGACCGTAGCCCGAGAGAACCCCACGCCCCTGTGAAACCCCTAACCCCGCCCCCACCGGCTAAACATGTCGTGCAAACCCCACCTCGCAATCACCTTCACTGTGAACTGAGACCGCTCCGAGATGCAAACATCCAAACGTGATGAGGCGGACAGGAAACGACGCTCAGCTAACCCCCCCCCCCAAAGAAAAACAAAAAACAGACAAAATGTGGTTTCAGTGAGAACACACACACACACACACACACACACACACACACACACACACACACACACACACACACACACACACCTTGGTTAGCACCAAACACACTGTAGTGCAGCTGGGTGGGGTTGGTGGGGTGGGGAGGGGTCAGAGCAGGTGAATCTCCGCCTCCTCGTTGCCCTAACAGGAAGTGATTCTCCTCGTTTCCAGCCTTAAACACAAACATGTGTTCGATGAGCTGCAGCATTATTTCGAGACATGCAGGAGCTTCCGTTTGTTTAGTCGAGCGTGTGCGTTCAGTCATCGGTGGTCGCTCGCCGCCGTGCAGAGTCCTGCCTCAGGCACACGCAGCAGTGACACGGTACAAAAACGTAGTGCTGAGTTCAAACACTTCAATCACTATTTCACATCTAAGATAACGTCACATGGCACCAAACGCAGCACGTTGGAGTAAATGTGAAAGAAGCCACACCCCCACCCCTCCATCACCAGGCGCAGCGCGTCAGGAACCTCGACCTTCATCGTGCTGGGAGAGAATCAGGTGGGGAGGAGCTCCGTGCCTCCGTTCAAGTAGGAGCTCCTGTGAGGAATGATGACGGTCCAGCTTCGGTCTGGGTTCACGAGCGCCAACGCCACTCAACAGAAAGGCTAGGGGGAGGGGGGAGGAGAGGTCTTTGTGTCCCTTCGTTTCCAGGTGGGAGACCCTGTGTGGGGTCGAAGCAGCACCCATTTTGTGAGATAAGGCTTTGAGGAGCCCCCTTAACCGTCAGCCAATAGGAGGACTACCTGCTGTATGGGTCACCGGGGTAATTGTTGGGGCCGCCACCGCCAGGGAGGGGGCTGTGAGAGGAAGAGGAGGAGGGACCCGGCAAGGAGCTGTCGTCCGCCCGCCCGCCGTCGAACACGTCGTCCACGTCCACAGCCAGAGAGAGCGTGGGTGGCGACGGAGCCCACACGGGACCGAGCTGTTCGCTGGCCTGCGGGGCTGGGCGCAGGTTGGACTGGGGCTGCGAGGCGACGAGGAGCGGACCGGAGGTGCAGGGGGCCGTGGCGACGGGCTCGGCAGTGGGCCTGGAGGCGCCCGTCTGCGAGCCGCGGTGGATGCGGTGGCTGACAATGATGTTGTTCCCAAAGCCGCCCATCGAGGCCATGGTGGTGCTCTGCTCCCGCTGGACCACCGCCGTCATGCCGCCTTCAGCGATCAGCCGGCGGATTCGTGCCAGAGCGTCCTCGCCAGACCCGAACTCCGAAGACTCTCCTGAAGCAAAGAGAGCAACAGAGACAGCGTGAAGATAAACACGTGATCGTCATCGTGTCTCCCCTCAGGTCATCTGTTTATAAATATTCATCTTTAAATACAAACAGTCACAACATTTCACCCAAAACACACACGCACACACACACAGACACACACAGACAGACACGTGCACACACACACACAGACAGACAGACACAGACGCACAGACGCGCACACACACGCGCACAGACACGCGCACACACACAGACGCGCACACACAGACACACAGACAGACACGTGCACACACACACACAGACAGACAGACACGCGCACACACACACACACGCGCACACAGACAGACAGACACGCGCACACACACACACACACGCACACGCACACAGACACACAGGCGCGCGCGCACACACACACACGCGCACACGCACACAGACACACAGACGCGCACGCACACAGACAGACACACGCGCGCACACAGACACACACGCACAGACACACACGCACAGACACACACGCACAGACACACACACACACAGAATGTTTGATATAAATATTTGTAACAAAACAAACGAGGTAAAAACTGAGGATCAACATGGAGGCAGAAATGAGACGATGATGACGCAGTAACAGGTTATTATGAGGTCGTGTTGAGAAGTCAGTGGGTGGAGTACCAGCAGCGGTGGAGGTGCCGGTCTCTGCTTCAGCTGGGACTTCCTCCTGAGCTTGGCTGCTCTGAGACGCCTCCACCTGAGCCTGAGCTGCTCCACTGGTGGACGGAGCTTCAGGAGGGACACCTGGGAAGAAACACACCTGATGAGACCACACACACACACACACACACACACACACACACACACACACACACACACTTAAAGTGGACGGGTATTAACATCTTCATGGGGACCAGAAAAGTTTACTATACTTGTGGGGACAAACAGGCCTCGTGGGTCCTCACGAGTTTGAAGCATTTTTGAGACTCAAAATGTGGTTTTAGTGTCAGGGTCACAACTAGGTTACGGTTGGGTTTGGGGTCAGGGATTCATTTTTAATGGTTAGGTGCTAGGGAAACCATTATGTCAATGAAGGTCCTCACTAAGATAGATGAACGGGGTTGTGTGTGTGTGTGTGTGTGTCAGTACTCTGAGCAGGCTGCGAGGCGCTCGGCTCCGACAGCTCCCTCTCTGTTTGAGTCTCAGCGTTTTGCAGCTGGATGATTGGCGTCTGGGTTCCTTGCGATGTCACTGAAGGGGTGGGGTGTCGGGGCTGCAGGCCAATGGCGTTCATCAGTCCCATGTCTCTGCCCGGCGTCCAGCCCGAGCGGTTCGGCCTGAAAATGAATCACAGACCAATCAGAAACTCAAAGATCCAGACACGTAGCGATAAACTCTCACCAGCAGGGGGCAGCGATCGATGGAGAGGTGTGAGGAGACTGAGCTGTGTGAGTTTCTTTTTAGCCCCGCCTCCACGCTGTTCTTACCTGGTTCAGTTTCTGCCGAAGCTTTGAATCCATTTTCAAACAAATGTACAAAATGCAGCTTTAACCCTTCAAAGCCCAGCGTTTCGTATGTGTTTCTGTGAGCTTTCAGGCTTCTTCATCATCAGTGTGACTTCTTTACTCTCAAAATAAATGATATCAAAGTTTTTAATGACTAAATTGCAGAAATATGGTTATGTAACAAATTAGAATGCCTACATGCAGATTTGATATACTTTGTCTCAAGGTTCAAACACTCCACAACGTGAAGATTTCACGTTTCAGGTTTTAAAAGGGTCAAATAACCCGAGCGCCCGTCACCTGCGACGCCGACCACGCGTTACGAGCAGATAAAAAGCAGGCGCAAACATCGCCGCAGGCCCTGAACTCACCCCGGCCTGTCGGAGCCTCGGCTCCGGCTCGTTCCGCTGTTGTTGACGCTGAACAGTGGCTCGCTGCTTGACTCGCTGGGGCTCTCGCCGTCGCTTCGATAGAACCTACACACACACACACACACACACACACCCAAAGCTGGTCAGTTCACTTCCACTCAGGAAGCCTCACGGGGGGGGGGGCTTCGTGGACTCACACAACTGCATTAAAACACACTAATCGGGCTCTTCCAGTTAATGGTCTTCCTGCTCGGTTTGAGGATAATCAGATCAGAAGACGCGAGGGAGCTCTGAGAGCAGGACAGCTGAACGCGTGCTCGGTTATTTAACGTCACGCTCAGTCTGCAGCTTCTCATTCGCACAGTCAGCTGCAGAAGCCTGAATCTGCACGCCGACCTCCATCCCCGACCAGCGTTTTTGAGTCTGAGATGTCTGACTTAGCGGGACTTTGTTTTCGTGCCTGCAGACTCACACAGGCCGGCAGATCACCAGGTCTCCCTTGTTGGTTCCGTAAGCCAGTCCCATCCCTGGATCCGGCAGCCAGCGAGCAGAGTTGATGCTGACGTGGCGCCTCTGGTCCGGAGCCATGGGGTAGACCACGTTGAACACCATCTGAAACACAGACACACTGCAGCTGAAGCACATGCCACAGCAAAGCTGCGTAAAACCAGCTTTTCCCAAACGACGGGATGTGGAGCTCGTCCTGGATCTGAGCTCACCGCTCACTTTTGTTTTCTGGAACGTGGACTCTGCAGCGCGGGGAGCGTCCCATTCTCTGTGCTCAACTTTAGAGAATGTTCTCCTGAAAATAACGAAACACTGGCAGTGGGCGGTACTACTTGCTATTCAGGATTTTTTAAAAAGTTGACCTCTGACTAGGGCTGGGCGATATGGCCTAAAATCCATATCGCGATATAATTTTAAGCATGTGCGGTAACGATATATATCACGATATATTCTTTTCTTCTTTTGGCTGCAGAAATCTGTTAAAATGTTTTAGTACAACTGTGGTAAGCCGCACAGCTTGATGGATGGTCAGAGCATTACGGCTGCTGTAGTGAGGAGCTTCAGAGTAATCAGGGTCCAAAACTCCGTCAATTTCAGGTCCAAAAGTCAAACGAACACTGAGAGTTAAAAAACTCTAAATTCTTTCATCTTTAATTAAATCATCAGCGTTGCTGCTTTACCAGGTGTAACAATTAAGTTTAACATCCAGGCATCCATGAAAACAGAAGTTATTAAATTTAACGGAGTTAGAAGTTAACAGGAAGTTAGCTCGCTAGCTTCCACCCAAACATTTCATAGCATGTTCTGACAGAGATTTTTGAAACTAATTCAAACGTACAGCTCTGCTACCACTTCCAACATAAATGAAGACAGAAACTAAACAGCAGTGATGTTTGCAGGGTTACTGAAGTTGGGCTAGCTGGTATATAATGATGTGCTAAGTGATTGCTAGCGACACAGCTATGTTAGCATAACATTAGCACAGTGAAGCTGGAGGATGAACGCCAACTTTTTTCCACTCGATAAAAGTTAATGTGAGGGATTCTGGTGGTCAGGGACAAATGTAATCGCATAGCAGGATGCTGTACACGGGCCAAACTTCAGTCAGGAGAACAACTGAGATTATTCATCCACAATACGAGGTTAGTCATTAATATACTGCAACAACATGGGAACAGAGCAGCTGTGAGAGGATTCAACATTAATGAATCAATGTTACGGAAGTGGAGGAAGCGCAGTTTTTGGCTTTCCCCATATTTCAACAGTGCTTCATCTCTTTGCTGTGACTGTCGCCATCATTTGCAGATGATAATGGTTGTAGCCGCTGCGGTGCTTTCGACCAAAACAGGCGCAGCTTGATGACATCATCAACATGCGCTTTCGGGATAGCGCGATATAGTCAAAATCTCTATCGTTGGACAAATTTATATCGTTTCTATCGCCCACTCCTACCTCTGACCTTTACTGAGATTCAAACTCGCCTATGGTACCAATTTCTAAATCCTTCTCAGGTTATCAGACTCACACCCCAGCAGCCTTTTACAGTGAAACATGAAATAAGACTTGGTGAGTTTTCATGTATGTGGAGGAAAAATTCCCTTAAAAAAAATAAAAATAAATAAAAATCTGAATTTCACACAAACTCTTCAACTTGTCTGACATCATCATCGTTTACATGCTGCCCGCTGATCTGACATCAGTTTTTCGATTTGTCCTCTGTAAAAACAAACCTGACCCGCAGCTTTCTATCAAATAAATCTGAGGCCCCTCTCACCCTGATGGACGTCTCTCCTCCGTGCGGCTGCTGCAGGCGGAAGACTTGCGCCACCATGTGGTCAGTGGTGGGATGCAGCAGGATCCTGCGGGAGGCCAGGCCCACCATCACGTAACAGCCCATCGGAGACAAGCTGACGGAGATGGCGTTTGGACCTGAGGGAGAAAACACCGCTGTCACCGTCACCATCCTACAAACCTGGACGTGTGACAGAGAGAGCCGCCGTCTCTGTGAGGACGTACCGAATCGCTTGGTGTACAGCATCTCTCCCAGGTTGTGGGGGGCGAGCGAGTAGATGGCCAGGATGCCCTCGTCTGGGAAACCGCGCTGGCTGCTGGGAATGAAAACCGCCAGCAGCTGCCCGTCCGCAGAGATGTCACAGCTGGCGTCGTTGTAGATTTTACAGTTTGGCACCAGAACGTTGACTGAGGCTGTGGGGGGGGCAGAGAGACGGAGTCTGTGAGGCGTTCAGACAAACAGACTCAGAGCGGCTTGTTTGTTAAACCCCGTCAGAGTGGGTGACCTTTAACCCCTCCAAACCGGGCTGAGCAGGAACTGAACAGAAAAAGTTGAACTAAAGCGGAGGACTCAAACCCTCGGCCTCGCGCTGTCGTACCATTGCTGATCTCAGGAAGGTCAAACTTGGTGAAGTCCCACCACTGCAGGCGGTACGTGGTGTTGGCGATGTTGCTGGCGACCGCAGACTGACCGTCCCCGATCGACGCCCCTGTGGAGGACAGGAAACGGCGTCACTGGGCATGCTCGGTAACCCACATCTCCATTTGAAGAAAAAAAACAAACAAACAACTTTGTGGTCACCGTGTCCTGACGGAGGTCGGATATGAGCCGCCTTCTTTTTAAATAAAGGTGTGTGTGTGCATACCTGCGAGCACCCTGTTGACAGAGGAGTGTGTGGCGAGCCCGGGCTGCCCTCGCTCGTGGAAGATGCCGGCGTAGGGCAGGTACTCGGGCAGGAGGAATCGGCTGCAGGATGACAAACAGGAATGAGATGAGAACCAAAGCGGCGAGCGCGAGTTTACCAGGTTCAGCGGCGGGTTCGGAGCCAACTCACCGAGGGACGAAGCGGCCCAGCGAGGGCGCAGACATCCTGGCGTTTCGAGGCGTCCGGTGTCGCGTTCTGTCACTGTTGTCGCTGCAGAAACAAAGAGAAGGACTGAACAACCGCGACTCAACCAGCGTTCGGACGCATCAAAACTCGTTACTGCGGTGATGTCATTCATCGCTGTAATCACATGATCTGAACCCGCCAGCATCGCCAGTTTCCCGTCTTGGTTTTGATTAAACAAAAGTAAATTAAATTCAGCCTCTTCTGAAAACAACTGAATTTAGCTGTGGCCAATAAGAGGGCAGCTGAGACGCGCTGCACGCAAACATATCTACAGCGCGGTGAAAAGAGCCCCGCCCACCACGGGAGAAGCTGGGACGGAAACACGAGGACTCGAGTCAACAACATCAGGGCTGCACGCTGCGTTTCTACAGGACAGCTCAGAGCAGGGCACAAACGCCGTCTGTGGACCCGCCTACCTGACGGCACGTGACAATAATTTACGAGCTCACGTCTGATTTCAGCGATTTTAAACATCTGAGGAAAATTCCTGAACGGACTCCAGAACAGCGTTTTGTCCCGATTCATTTTCTAATCTTCGATGATGGACCGCCATTACACAGTTTTAACCACTCCTCCTAACGCACGCTCAATAATCCACCAGAGCCAAGGGCCAGGGCCCGTGGCCACGCCTTAATGATGATGTCACATCCTGGACAGGGAGGAACGCTGGTTTGAGTGAAAAGGGAAAGACCATCTCTGAATGGAGGAGGGGCCTAAGGGTACATCTGTCGCCATCTTACAAAGCTGTGATTGCAGCCATTCCCCAGCTCTCTGTGACTGGGACTGATGGTTATTGATCAGTGATCATAAACTGACCTCACAGCCTGTTGTTAGTTTCAGTCATTGTGCAAATAAGGTTGAAACCTGCAGTCACCTGGACCAGTGATGAAACGTCCCAGTGAACAGAATAAACTTCTGATTCGTTTTACTCGAAACGAGCCAACCTAACGAGCCAACCTAACGAGTGGCTGCGCTGACAGGATAAGACCGGCTCAGGTCACAGTGTGCTGTGTGAGCCATGAGAGGAAGACGACTGAAACTTACTCGAGATCCTCAAAGTCCACGTCGCCACTGTCCATGGAGCTGGGCGGGTTGCTGGCCGGGCTGTCCGACGAGGAGGACGACATGGCCCGCAGCCGGTTCTGCTGGTAGCGGAGCGAGCGCTGGCGAATGCTGTCGCGCCTCGACAGATACTGGATCATCCTCTGAGCGTAGTAAGCTGCTGGAGAAAGCCTGCACAGCAGAGGGCAAAAACTCTTTATCAGCAAGCGTCTGCAGAAACCTCTCAAACTCTGACCTCGACAGAGGCAAACCCAGCGACCTCGGCTTTGTCCATCATTTACCCAGAGACACAAGCGTGTGCAGCAGCTCACATTTAACCCCCGCTGCAGCGTTCAGGTCTTATTGGTGGGCGTTCACTTTTTGACACTGTAATTTTTATTGATAGTTTTGTCACAGTTTAAACATAGACATGTATTGCATTACAGGAGAAATAACCATGCAAACACACAGTGAAAACAAACAGAACTAAAGCGAACAAAAGGTGTGGGTGCTAATTCTAATCAACTACCGCATGCCTGCCTTTACTCCGCAGCATACATACTCCAGCTTATATACGTACTTTTATACGGGCATGCATCAATAGATATACAGAGTTATAGACCTTAGATGTTTTGTTCGTTCAGTAACTTTCCTTGGTGCCATATAATGTCCACTTCTCCCACTTAGCAACGAAAATATCTTCCTTTAATTTGAGAATGTAAGTCATTTTTTCCATTGCACAGATTTCTCCAACAATATTTAACCAGTCTTTTGATGAAGGCAGATCCAGTTTGTACCAGTTTCTTGTTATAGCTTTCTTTGCAGCTATCAATAGGATTTTTGTCAAATACAAGTCGTCGTACAGAACATACTCTCTATTAAAGCTGCAAGCAGCGTTATGAGGGCCCTCGCACCCCCGGCACGTCGAGCCACTGCCAACACCTCAAACCGGCACGTCCGATGTGATGTCACATTGATGGATTTCATGCTTTTAATCACCAGCTAACATTTCATCTTATTCAACCAGGATTATAGTCATGCCACTAGGTGGCGCTCTAACCATTATTGACAAATAGCATAACAAACATTTCCAAGCTCGAGTCTCATCACACCTGCGACCTTTGGGAGAGATTGGACATTGTGTTTTTTAGTGACAGCAGATTACTGCTTTTTGCGAGTGATTGAAACTCCACGTGCCGCCATGACCACCCCGTTTCCCTGAACGGAAAAAGCTTCGCAATTTAACATCACAAAGGTCTTTAGATTCCACACACTGAAGAATGCTTCAATATGATGAAATCCCTTGGAGGAGTTCGTCAAAGTATGAGGCCTGAAAAGGGGGGAAAATGTCATCAAAATTACACATTAATTTTAAAATGGCTGACTTCCTGTTGGATTTGGGATATTGCTCCAAGAGACTTTTTTGTACATCTTGATATCTTACACAAGCTTACCAAGTGTCAGACTCATAGATAAAACACAGAGCAGGGGCTGATGTTTTGAAATATTGTAGGGGGCGCTGTGGAGCCATTTTGCGCTATTCAAGGAAAATGGTTACATAACAACAAAGCCTTCATCCATTTGGAGGTGTGCGCCAAATTTCAAGCCTCTATAAACTTTCCAAGCCCCTCAAAAGCCACTTCATTTTTCACGGTGAACAGCGTTGCCACCAGGGTGCGCCGTTCAGTTTAAAGTCACAATTTTTGCACTGAAGCATCACGAGGGACTGATGGTGATATTCACCGCTTTTCAGGTGGCCACGATCAACCTGTGAAAATCAGTACAACAAAGTTAAAGCCATGACATTTCCTGTTGCCACTAGGTGGCGCTGTCCGTATTTCCGACAATGGGCACATCAATCTGTTCAGGGCGGGTCTGACATCATGCCTGTAAAGTCTGGTACTGATCAGACTGGATTTCATTGAGTTATACTAATTTGTTTCTTCATGGCGTGACATCAAAGTTCGCCATGCTGCTGGGGTCACACCCTTTCGTGAAAACTCACAGTTTTCACTGTAACCCAAGACCAACTCCTTAAGGCTTTCCTGGAGAAATTTGAGGCTGCAGATGTCACCCTTCACTATACTGTACCCCAAAGTGTAAAACATGACATTTCCTGTTCCCACTAGGTGGCGCTGTCCTTGATGTCAAATATGGCAGTTGAAATATGTTCAGGGGTGGAGCCTTATCATATGTGTTCACTTTGGTCAAGGTCAGAAAATGTATGACAAAATGAGAGGCAATAAGATTTTCATGGCGAGTCATCGAAATTCGCCATGGCGCCACGGCCTCATGGTATTGTGAAAACTCAAAAGCTCCGCAATTTAACATGGCACAAGGGTGTAGTTGACACTGTCCAAATTTGAAGTTTATAGGACCAAATCCCAAGGAGGAGTTCGTTAAAGTACAAGGCATGGAAACGGTAAAATCAGAGCCAAAATGTCACCTTCAATCCAAAATGGCGGACTTCCTGTTGGGTTTGCGTCAATGGGCCCACAGACTTTTTTGTTCGTCTTGGCATGATACACATGTGTGCCAAATTTCATACATGTAGCTCAAACCATGTGGTCGTAGGGCTGCATTTAACAAGGCATAGGTGGCGCTCTAGAGCCATTTCCCAGTGCTCATATGTAAAACCATTAAAATACAAAATTTTTCACCAGACCTGGCATGTGTGCAAAATTTCATGAGTTTTTGAGCATGTTTAGGCCCTCAAAAAGGCCCTTGTTTGGGGTGAATAATAATAATAAGAAACGGAGCAGATACAATAGGGCCTTCGCACTCTCGGTGCTCGGGCCCTAAATATTCCCAAGATATACAGTTTTAAAATTGTGTGGTAATTGATAGCCCAAGATATTGCCTATTACAAGAGTCATGTTCTTCCAAAAGTTATGCAGTTTCAGGCACTCCCAAAACACGTGCGTATGGTGTGCTTCCATGTTACCACATCTTCTCCAGCATGGCAAACTGTCTTGAGTCTGTTTACTTTTGATTTTTGGTGTAATAAAGAATCGAGTAAGATGTTTCCACCCAAATTCTCTCCAGCATCTTGAGTTAGTGGTTGTGTTCTGGGTGTCACACATATCTAACCATTCCTCAGTTGAGATATCAGTTTTTATTTCCTGCTCCCATTTATTTTTTATGTATTCAGTTGATGTTGCCGTGCTCTCTCTTAGATTTTTATATAGTACAGAAATCTCCTTGAATTGGAGGCCCCTGTATGATTTAATTATACAATTCAGGATGCCATAAGACTTACGCGAACTTCGTACTTCCTTTGAAAAGTAGTCTCTGAGTTGCAGGTACCGGTAAAAATCGGTTTTCTGTAGACTATACCGATCTTTTAAATCTTGGAAACTCATCAAATGGCCATCTTTCATTACTGTACAAATCGCTGTTATTCCTTTTTGTTCCCACTTCCTGAATCCGGCGTTCACATTTTTAAGAACTAGTTTAATGAGCTCAACGTGTCAGCAGCTTTTTCTACGTTTAGATCTGTGTGATGTCACAGAGAGCAGACACCTCTAATGCGGTCCAGTGTGAGATAAAGGAGGATTATTCTGAACTGCGACTCATGCCAAGCTGGCCTGGGAGAGTTAAATCAAAGCCCATATTGAACCTAGACTCGAGGTACACGGCGGTGCTTCTGTACCTGGCTGGGTCGGGGTAGATGGGGTGGTCTCTGGAGCCGGACATGTCGTAGCGAGACAGTGACAGGAGAGAGGATTCCAGCAGCCGCCTGGGCGAGAAACAGAGGCACACAGAGCGCGCTCAGTGTTCGAGACACAGATGGTAGCTGATTATAAGCACTGCTTTCATGCTCAGCTAACTGTGTGATATCAAGCAGATAGACTCCAAAGTCACCCTCACAGTGCTGCCTTAAACCTGCATTCTTCCTAAAGCCCAGCAGGGGGCTGAGCTCAGCTCAGCTAACACTCTCCTGGTGAGTTCACGAGTAAAACAAGAGGCTCGTTTAGGAGCTACGGTCCGATGGAAGGACCAGAATCTGACCTCATAAAGCTGCGATGGTGAAAAGAAAAGGTGACGTACCTCCTGAGGGAGTCCTCGTCTGGCGGGTCGACGGGCATTTCTTGGCTTAAGGCCTCTGGTGGCTCCGCCGGCCGGCCTGACGCAGCCTGCCGGTACACCCTCTCCCACTGCGCTGTGTCCTGGTTGTACACCAGGCCCACCGTCTGCTCCCCGGGCTGGGTAGAGGACGGGGCAATGGGGAAGGCCACTCCTGTTCCTCCCACTGTTGCTGCTGGGGGAGGCGGCTGCTCGCTGGACTCAGGAGGCGCCCTCCTCTCCTGTGTTTGGACTTCTAGCATCCTTCTGGCCTCATCGGGCTGCCAGTGAGAGGAAGGAGAGGGAAAAGAAGCAGAGGAGGAAGAGGGAGGCTCCAGCATGGAGGTGGAGGCGGAGGAGGTCTTGCGCTCCCAGCGCTGGGAGTCGTGGTTGAAGGTGAGCAGGTTGTGGCAGGCCCGGCAGCGGTTCAGGTGACCACGGGAGGCGGGGGGAGGGACGTTGTTCTCCAGGCTGTGGGAGCTGGGGGGCGGGGGGAGGGGAGGCTGGTAGTGGATGATGGTGGGGGTGGAGGAGGATGAGGAAGGCCCGGGCCGGTCCGGGTCCATGTTGTTGTTGAGCAGTTCCTGACTCTGCTCCTGGCCTCCGTCGGCCATGGCGCCGCCCAGCGCCGGCTCCATGTCGATGGGGCCGATCTCCAGGAAGTAGCGGCTCAGGTTGCACTGCAGCACGTTGCGGAAGGAGGCCGTGTTACCACGGGCACTGTCCCAGAACGGGTGATGCCCGCTGCTCGTGCTGGCGGTATCCCGGGCTCCGGGCTCTCCCTGCTGGGGGAAACCCCGCCCCTCGGTGGCGGAGGTGTAGACGGGGGAGTGAGAGGAGCCCTCCTGCTGGCGGAGCACAGACAGAAGGCTGATGGAGGAGGAGGCGGAGGTTCTGGGAGGCAGCATGCCAGGATTTATCCCCCCCTCCCTCACACTCAGCAGGTTGCGAGTCCAGTCGGGTGCCGGTCTGGGCGTGGAGTGTGGCTCGTGGCCGCCCGGAGGGGCGGGGTTAAGAGAAGCGCCGGCGCTGTAGTAGACAGAGGTAAAGGCGGAGGTTCGCTCCGAGGGCTGTCTGGGCTCAGTACGAGCTGAGGAGAAGGTGGAGGCCGGGGGAGGCTGGAGTGAGTCCGATGATGCCCGTGGATCGGGCGGAGGCACAGAGGCTCCGTCTGGCTGGGGCGCCGTTCGACTGATGGAGCAGCGACTGCACATGCACACCATGCCCAGGTGCTGGGTGCAGCCGGGCAGGGGCGGACCGCGCTCCGAGCTGGGGTACTGGGCCAAAGGGATGCTGGGAGACTCGGCCATGTTACTTCCATTTTCCCCGAGAGGCCGCGGCTGCTCGCCTCCGGCCTGAGCCCCAGGGGAGCGGGACGACAGGATGTGGAGGAAGTTGTGGAGGATGGGCGTGCGGCGAACCGGCTGGGAAGGCAGGAAGGAGCGCTGACGGAAGTGAGGCATCTCAACGCTGTCCATGGGAACCTCCGAGTCCTCCTCGCCCTAAAGGAGGCAAAGAAGAAGAAAACACCTGATCACTGAAGGCAGGTTAAACGGCAGAGACAGGACGACCTCTTCTACTTGTCACCCAAAACCTGCCATGGTGATGTCATCCTCAGCAAACGCATCTGCAGTCACCTCCCAGAAAAATCAACCAATCGTAACACAGACACAGGAAAACTGTAACGACCAAACCGAGGATCCACACAGGAGCGAGGGGGCAGGTCCACCTGACTCGGTGCTAGCTGTGCCTCAGACCTCTCAGTGCTCGGCACGCCCTCAGCTCCATGACATAATACAGCGTGATGTTCTTTTTTGCATTACTCGCTCTCTTGGTGAGGTGTGCAGCTGAGGTTGTAGGTGAACCATGGCGGTCATCCTCTGAAACATGACGCTACCTCGCTAAGAAATGGCTTCAGATCATCTTCGTACCTGCTGATTGGATGGATTCACGATCGCCGTGAGCAGGTTGTGACCGAGAGGGTCGAAGCGTACCAACCTGACAGACACAGAGAAGAAGTCGATGAAAACACCTGGCTCCAGCGATATGTTAATAAAAACGTAACAGCAGCACGCTCCGTTATTACTGTCACGTCATGCACACGCTCAGACTCGACCTCTGACCAGCGGCCGTGTTTAACCCACCGCACTCTCTCCGTGTCGCTGCCCGTTTTCACCACGGCGAAGGGCTCGGGGCGGCTCCAGTCCCAGAAGTGGAGCTCATTGTTGGTGGCGATCAGGAGCAGCTGAGCAGTTGGGTGGAAGGCCAGGGAGGCGATGGCGACGTTGCTCTCGGTAAACCAGCTCTCACTCCCGCCCTGCAGAACACAGTTACTCAGTTACGTCTGATGTAGAGCAGCGCGATACGACCAAAAATATTTATCACCATATACATTTGAAAATCTGCGATAACGATATAACTGACACGAGACAAAATACTTTACAACTCCACAACTTTATTAGTGCAAAAAACCCAAATCAATGTATCTTCACTTAAACAAGCAGCTGTTTTTTATCTGCATTAAAGTTATATAAACATTTAACAGTGCAAATGCAAACTCCTCGCTGACAGTTTAACCAAAAGGCATTTCAGTGGAAACTGGCCGACACATCCTCAGCATAACCATGTATAACATCCACAAACCTTAAAAAGAGGTTAAACACACACAATACGGTAACATTATGTTGAAGCACAGCACGTATCACTCCGCGAGGCTCCGCCTACGATAGCCGTAACGCTCCCACAATCCATCAAGCGGTGCGGCTTCGTAGCTCAGCAAAGTCGTACTGAAACATTTGACAGATTTTCGAGCGCCGTGCACATAAAATCGTTTCGAGGTCAGTAACACAACCAGAGTTCATACATAAGGCACACGGGATTATAAGGGGCTCTGTCGACTTTCAGAAAAATCAAAGGATTGATTTTAAGTGTGACGTATTTTCCAAACAACACGGTAATAACGACGGCCCGCTAGCATGCGCTACCAAAAATAGTGCTTTGTTGTGTATCTGACGGACGAAAGCTAAACCAGTTCCACACCAGTGAAGCTGCAGCATTTTTACAAACCAGTTCAGGTTCATCGTTTCATTCAACGATTTGCTTTCACTCTCCTCATTCTGTGTCGCCTCCATGTGCGTATGTAAACAAAGGCGCTGCACATGCGCGTTTTACCCATATTCTATCGCCATATTTCATTTTCCTAACGTTGCCCAACATTACACCGGTAGTACCGTGACATGATACGGCCCAGCCCTAGTCTGATGTCCCGCTGCGTGAGCGAGGACACTCCAGAGTGCAGCTCGACAGAAACACCGACTCCATGTCCTCATCAACAGGCTGACATGAAAGCATTTAGCACCCTGCCCGACTGCTGCACTGCTGTACAATGTTGGGGGGAGGGGGGGGGGGTACTCACATGCAGGTCCCAGATCCGGACTTCGCCATCAAGGCACCCAGAGGCCACCAGGCCAGGAATTGTGGGGTGAAAGGTCACACACCAGGGGGTTCTACGGTGGCCCACTAAGGAATGTAGGCACTTTCCAGTCTTCACCTCTGTTATGTAAATGTTGTGGTTGACGTGGGTCGAAGCCATGAGGGTCCTGCAGACACAACGTTTCCTCTGAAAGGCCCAGCTGAGACTCTTTACTCCAGTAAAGAGTCTCAGCTCCACCTACTCCACCTCAAACTCAACTATATACACTTTAGCTCATTTGTGTCTTTTTGGTAAAGTATCCTGATTAAACACCACTACATCGATAATACTCTGGTAAAAAGATCCAGTACTGATGGAGTCTCCGCCTCCACCTGTGCTCTGACTTCACTCACCTGTCAGGGCTGAAGGCCAGCAGGAAAGTTGAGCGAGGGCTGTCCGGCAGCTCCACCTTCTGTTGGAGACACAAACATTCACAGTCAGTGGGAAGCGCTCACAAGCACACACTCAAACACATCAGCAACGCCGCCTGCTACGAACAATCCGACCGCTCCCCACCAACGCCCTCCTGAGCCCTGCGGGCTGGAACTGGACGATTTTGTTTTCAGTTCCTCCCCACAACGCTCTGACCCCCACAGCTCTCACTTCTCTAATGTGCAGCAGAAGCGCCTCAGACGGGCATATTTGTCCCACTGTGGCCAAAGCTGGTAGGCAGGCGTATCCTGGTGTTAAACGGCCTCCATCACATACATCCCAGCAGCTGCTGGGAAAACTCAAGGAAAAACAAAGTTGATAAAAACTGATTCGGACCCATTTTTAACGATGATTCTTATCTGAAAAGCACTGATGAGTGCGTCACCACACAAACAGGAGGAAGGCACAGAGCCATCAGAAAGCCTGAGCAATAAAAGCTAAATTATTAGCATGTCATTTGGGAGTAGGCTGTAGGGGGCGCCGTCTGAAAACGGTTTGGTTCTTAGAGGAAAGAAGAAGCTGAAACTTGCCTGACTCTGCCATTTCATCCAGCGGACTTTCTCCTCCACCAGGAGCTGCAGGAGGCGCTGCGAGCCAAAGATCTGCGAGCCGCGCTCCCGGCTGGACAGGATCCGGACAGAGTTCCTCTGACGAGACGCCATGATGCTACCGGTGTCCTCGGCTGATTGGCTGCTCACTCCCGCTGCTGCCAATCCGACGCCATGCAGAGTCTGGGCTGAGAAAAACAACCTGAAATAAATCGAGCTGAAAGAAACGGTTACTATGACGCTGCGGCGCGAAGTTGAGGCCAGGAGAGCGAGGGGGCGGGCTTTGGGCAGGAATGTCTGAACCATGAATTTCTGATTTTGTGTCAGAATGAAAATAATCATCAGCTGCTGTGTTAGTGTGAAGTCAGCTGGACTCTTTCATCAGTGATGGTTTCATTTCCACACTTTTTCCATCAAATTCACCAAAATTATGAAAACAAGTTTTTAATAATTTGGCCTTAAAGGTTTATTTACTCAAAAACAGGAGTGAGCCAGTCACACACAAACCCAGATTTATCAGCTGACTGATCTCAATCCATCACTCGGCGTATTAAAACTATATTAAACTGATAAGAAGAGCAGCGATGATGGCTGAAGGTCGCACCATTAAATGGCCTTCATCAGCCGAGCTTCAGTAAAGATCAGTTTACCGTCAGAACACATCAGAATCGTCTCTCAGCAGCTGGGAAGGTTTCACTGGTTTCACTGGTCGCCTGCAGCTGGAACAGATGCTGCAAACACATTTACTGACGACGCTGAAGCTGAGCTTCCATTTAAAACTTAGACCCAAATGGCGCGTGCAGCTGCAGGACGAGGGAGCGCCGTCAGCGTCACCAACCGGTGGAGATCATTTAAATCTAACCATGTGTGATTTTCAGCACAGTAAGAAAACACTCGGATTTCATGGCGTCACACGCTCCACGGCGCCACCTACAAAATTAGACCCCACTACTGAAAAGAGGAACGTGCCGAGCCCGGACAGGAAGCTGGAGACATCCTGCAGAGACTTTGCTGCTTCCTCACCCCCACCTTTGAACCTTTCCTTTCACTGTTGCTGCCATCCTTCTGTCACACATCTCCACCCACACTCTCTTTGGATGGTCGACCAAACTTAAACCCTCATTACCTCGGCTCCTTCCACCACCTTCAGAGCATACCTCCACCTGCTCCTCCTGTCAGCCTGTCCAGCACCACTGCAAACAGGAAGAAGCTCAGAGCAGATCCCTGACGTAATCCCACCCCCACCTTCAACACATCTGTCTCTCTGAGCGCACACCTCACCACTGCCTCTGTCCTCACACATGCCCCGCCCTCAGATGCGTCCTCGTGCAGCACCACAGTGACCTTCTCTAAACTTTCCATCAACACTCAAAGCAAACATCACGTCTGTAGAGCATGAAGCCACACTGCTGCTCACGGATCATCAGCTCTCTTCTTGCCCAGCTTCAACATCTCTTCCTCACATCTTCATCCCTCTGCAGTTACTACAGCTCAGCCTGTTCTTCAGGACCAGCACACGTCTTGTATGTTAAACAGCCTGCCCTCTCTCCTGGATATCTCCACACCTGCACAGGTATGTCATTAGGACCAACCACCTTTCCCCTCCTCCTCACTAGTCCTCTGCACTTCCTGGTTCACTAACTAGCTTTCATCCATTCCAAGTACCACTTCCATCGTTGCGGTACAGTCTTTTCAGTCATTAGTAGTCTGCATCTCTGTCCGTAATTACTCCAACCTGCTGCGCATCCTTTCCATCTCCATCCTCTGTGCCCAGCCAATCAATACCAGTCCGTCTCTCCATCCTCAGTGTCTAGCCTCTCATACAGCTCACTGTAAGTCTTTCCTGGCCTCCCAGTACCCCCGTCTTTTTTCATCCCACTTTTTATGTACCAGCCACTTGATCTAAATATTATCCTGTTACCACAGATACTGCTGGCGCAGTAATTATCACAGTATTTGTACTCTGAGACACACAACACTTCACAGTTTCAGTTCTGAGGGAGTCTGTCTCTGTGTGTCACTGTGCTCCTCTCATGAAGAGTTATGTGCAGACTGATACCAGCTGTGCTCAGTCTCTACAAACATCTGCTTTGGAACAAACAGCTGTTTTTGTTTTTTACATGAGCTTAGTCAGGCTGTTTGTTTCGTCTGTACAGGGTCTGAGACCCACAGACCCGGTGATTTAACGTCATCACTTTGCAATTTGCCAGGTGAGGCTGTTCTGGTTCCTCAGGTGACCCTAACCCAGAGCTGAGGCGCGTGAACCTGAAATAAAGAGGTTCGGAGGCAGAAACGTCATCACCGTGAACACACCTGTCACAGTCCGAGTCAAATGATAAAAATACAGAAATGTTTCAGCTTCACACAGCTGACTGTGAGCCTGAGGGCCTCCAGCCGGCACAAAGCCTCACACCCCCGCTCTGCTCACGGAACCAGAGCCGCGGTGAAGCGAGCAGAACCCAAGAGTGGACCTCAGCTGATCGGAACCGTCCGAGGAGCCCCTCAGCGCCTACATGTAGCTCCCAGGCAGCGTCGTGCCGAACCGAGCCCACAGATCCAACACTTTCACCCGCCCGGAGTCCATTCAGAGAGCAAACAGGGCGTGAATGAGAGGCTGCTGCTGTGAGCCGGGCCTACCTTCTTTTATAGATCCATTGCGGCGCTAAGAGCTACTGAACAGCTAGCTCGGCCAAAACGGAGACCGTGACCAACGAGCGCCGGTACGCTAAGATCCTCCGCTTTATCCCGATCTTCTACCGAGCACCGACCGCTGGCCTCAACGGGCAGCGCTCGTATTACAAGACGGGGGCGAACAGAGAAGCTTTTCTAAGGCATTGGTCCGATTTTAAAGAGGCTGCCCGACGTCAAACTGCTACTGCGTAACCTGCTAGCTGTTCGCTAGCCACATACTCAGACCTACCAACAGAGCCCAGACACAAAATCGTCGATCACGAAAGAGTCTGCTCACCTGCGCCAGGGCTTTAATAGCGCTGCCCGGAAACGAAGCCATCAAAGAAACTGTTTTCAAGAAAGGCGGTTTCACGCTTTATTGTGAGGGTAATTCAAGCACTGGAGTCCTATCATATATTGTTGGGCAGCAGGAAGCAGCTCTGACATCGATTAGAAAGCCTGGAAACAGTTGCTTTTATTAAAGAGATCAGAAATGTTTATTTATTTGTTTTTATTTGGACAGTTCATACACATAAACATCATTAACACGATAACCTGCCACAGATGGATCAGACACAGTAATTATTAAAATCTAAAATAAGTAAAATAACAAACAAGATTAGATTTTATTATTAAATAAAGATGTGCCATACGCAAGTATTTTTGTGAAAAAGTCCAAATTTAGGTTTAGTATCCTAACATTTCAAATTAATAAGTCAAACTTTTCATAAAAATCACTCAGAGAAAAGTTTTTAAAAATAGCTTTTTTTGGTTGACTTTGTTTACTCGTGGATGGCACTTTTTTTTTTCCAGTAGTAGAAACAAGCTTCCATACAAACCCATAAGGTCCATAAACATTACTGGGATATTTCTCTAACCTGTGCAGGGAAAAGTCTCACTGAGAGACCAGGTCTCTTTTTTTCCAAGAGGGCAGCAGAAGTTACAACAAATACAAATGCAACACAAATTGTCTTTATTCCACTTTGACAGGAAGTTCCTAGGGCCAGTTTCTGATAAAGAAGGATTATTTTGAGCTGTAAATCATGCGAAGCTGCTCTCACGATAGGTCACTTTCGACAAAGCCCCATACTCTGTGCGTCACACCCCCAAAAAGGAGGCGGGTCCAACAAAATGTGAACACATAAAATGATTAATGTCTCCACAACATCAGCGATACACGCACACACGCACACAGCTGCAGGTGTGTGCTGACGGCCCGTGACCTCCTCAGAAGTTCTCCTTGTAGAAGTTGAAGCCGAAGTGTTCACACTGAGCTTTGATGACTTTGGCCAGAGCGGGAGCGCCGCAGTAAAACACATGTACCTTCCCTTTGTTCTCCTCAGACACCTTCTGAAACACCTGAAACACACACACAGAGTATTTTATTAGGAGCTGATACTGCAAAACACACCGACGCTCCTTGATTGATAAAACTAAACCGCTATTGGAGAACCATCATGTCTCGGTCTCCCCTCTACTTCAATAAAATAAACTCCAGAAGAAGTAGTTTCCTTTCCAGGAACTAACATCCAGGACCTTAAATGTTTTAAATGGCCATCCATGGCAGCCTGAAACCTCAGAGATAGGTTCATTGCTAAATTTTTCAGTCTTTACAAAATTTTAAGGAGAACTTTCCGAATTTGTGATGAACTCATGTGTGGTGACTCCTGACGGAGTCTGGTGCGAATGTCCCCCCGAGAAGCAGATGTCCATGGACGCTGTTTTCTGTTTGTAGCCTCTATTTAAAGCCAAAACATTTTCGCCGTGTTGAGCCTGTCTGATTTAGCCCAACGTTACTTTATCAGGTCCAGGATCACATGTCACCCAAAGAGGACACTCTACCAAAACCTTCCAAAACTATTCAGGAAGGGTCCCAAACTCTCCTTGAAAAATACCAATAACAGAAAAGAAGAAGACCAAGTTAAACCAACGCAACGCCTCACCTTCCCCCACTCGGGTCGGCCCGGTTGGGTTCTGGTCCTCAGTCCAGTGATCGAGTCTCTCTTCTCCTTCTTGGCCAGAAGGTCGAGCGCCATCTGCAGGCCAATGGCCTTCATGTCGTTCTTGCTGAGTGCTGACGTCATGTACATGTGCATCTCCAGGAAGCGTCCTAACAAACATCAGCATTGTGTTAACGAGCGCACAGCAGCGTCTCTGCAGGACTTTAAACACCACGTGGAAGGAAATAACTCAATAATGAAAACTATTATTAGTGTCTTCAAAGTCTGTCTACATTTCCAGACGTTGTCCTGAATCTGCTGCTTTGTGTCTCTAATGACATCATCATTTCCAAAATTAATTCGTTTTATTTCTTAAGACCTGAAACCAGCGGCTGAGACCATAAACTCATCAGGAAAGTGTTTACTGAGCTCAGAGATGAAGACTTCCCTCACAGACGTCTATACGATCAATATTCACAGGAGATATTGGACGTCCGGTCGAGTGAACGTTGGCGCGCTTGCTGCCGCTGCTCACCGGTTGTTATTATTATCTACTATTACTATTTTTATTATAATTTTTTTTCAGTTGCTGACGACAATTTGAACCAAGTATCTAAGGCGCAACCCTGCTTTGACTTGTTTTCGCAATATCTGCGGGCTTCTATTGCTTGCGCTGCAGCTGTCAGTGTTCGGTCCCTCCGTCTGTGCTCAGTGCTCGGCCCTGATTAAGATGCGGATCCACAGGGTGTTGGTGTGGCTCACCTGGAGTTTTTTTATCCATCATTCATCACCCGGCGACAGCTCCTCTCCAGTACTCTGCTACGGATCTTTTGCAGCTCTGTTTCTGCCTGGCTGTCTCTCCACCTGTGGCTCTATACTTCTACCCGGACATCGCCTTCCAGCCCCGCCGCAGGTATATCCACCGAGGGCTTCGGCGGAAGTTCAACATCAGTGACACTAACTCAATATTTTCCATCTGGTCAAAAACTCGTCGTCCTCCCTGCAAGACTGACCACAGTGTGCTGGCCCACCTGGCTAGATCAACTAAGCCCACTGTCAGGCATGGCAACTCCAGCATCAAGTTCGGTCTATTAAACATCCGCTCTCTCACTGGTAAGGGACATCTCGGCCATGATCTCCTCTGTGATCGTAAGTTGGACTTTCTTTGCTTGACTGAAACATGGCAACAGCCCAATGACTTTGTTTCTCTCAATGACTCCACTCCTGGCGAGAAAGTAGCTGTGCAAACATCAAATATCTGCTCGGTTTATCAAGATATCGCATATTTGCAAAAGTGCTTCGACGTTTTCGGAGACGTCTGCTACCCACCAGCTCGACAGCTAGCCAGGAGCTTGAGGGTCACTGAAGCCGCCGAGAACGGCACAACTCCCGGCACATCATTTTCAGATCACCGCGGAGTTTCGCTACTCGGGTTAAATGTAATATATAAGTCACTTAGACAACCTAAAAATACTATTGTTGGGCTTTTTTCAGTGTTTTGTTTGTTCGTGTGTAAATCGGTTTGGCTGAGATTAAAGTTATTAGATTAGATAAAATAAAACTTTATTAATTCCCCGGGTGGGTTCCTCCTTGGTTTTCACACAGCTGACTAAACGTCAAACAGAAAACTTATTAAACAGAAGTATGAGACAGTCGAGAATTTACACCAGTGTCCTGTTATATTTTAGATAGCAAGGAGCAGACGGCTGAGTTTATTGAACTCCACCAAGACAGCGGCGACGCTAATCAGAAGGCGAGACCGTCCAATTTCACAGCCGTTTACTTCCGGCCTACCCGACCCTCTGAGGATCCGGCCTACGTAGACCGCGAAGGCTGGGTCCTCAGGAGGATGCAGCCCATGAATTTGGACACGACTGAAGTCTACACCGCCACAGCCTTAAAATTCAGGGAAATGAAGGACGCATTTGAGGGCCGCATTTCGAGCAGCCTTCAAATTGGGACAGCCTTCGTCGCGTCGCTGTGACGTAATCGGCCTTAAAATGCGGCCTTTAAGGCTGCAGACCCTGAATCGGGATACAGCCCCTGTCTCTGCCCCTCCCTCCCATTAATTTGAATACACTGCACTACAGCTCCCTGGATCTACCCCCACCATCATATGTACTGTTTATCGGCCACCTAAGCCAAACAAGGAGTTTTTAAATGAATTTTCTGCTCTTCTCACTCATTTCTCTGTACTTTCTCCAAATCTCATCATTGCTGGTGACTTCAATATTCATATGGACAATAATAAAATCCCTCTTTCCAGAGATTTTACCTCCTGCCTGGAAAGTTTTGGGCTTCTACAATACATAAAATTTCCTACCCACTCTAAAGGTCATATCCTGGATTTGGTCTGTTGTTCTGGCATTACCCCCACCCATTGTAAAGCCACATTGTTTCCCCAGTCTGATCATATGTTTATTTCTTTTGATGCAAACATAACCGCTTCCAAAACCTGTGTCTCTTGTAATATCACTTTTAGGAAAATTAGTAATATCAACCCAGCTGTTTTTTCATCTGCCGTCCACGACCTTCCATCTATCCACTGCTCCTCAACCCCTCACGAACTCGTTTGCCATTATAATGTCAACCTTCATAACCTTCTTAACATATTTGCTCCCCTTAAACATCGAACTGTCTCATTTTCCCGTTCAGCTCCGTGGTTTACCTCCAACCTGCGTCACCTTAAAGCTAAAGGACGCCAACTCGAACGTCTATTCAAGAAAACCGGACTTACTGTACATAAAGAAATGCACAATGATCATGTTTTGTTCTATAAGGACTGCATTGCCTCAGCCAAATCTGCTTACTACTCTGGTTTAATTAGTTCTAATGAAGGTAACTCCAGGTCCCTCTATTCATTGTTCAGTAAAATTACACAACCTCCAGACACATTGCCCTCCCACATGTATTCTGTTGATTTTTGCAATTCTCTTATCTCTTTTTTCACTTGTAAAATCTCAGATATCCACCATCAACTTAACTCTGTGGGAGCTCCTGACTCTGAAGTAGACTTCCTGTTTCCCCCACTGTCTTCCTGTCAGCTATTTTCAAGCTTTACTCTTCCCTCCATAACTGATGTATCTAATCTCATTAAAAAATCTAAGCCATCCACCTGTCAACTTGACCCTCTCCCTACTGTGTTAGTTAAAGCCTGTCTTCCCTCTTTAGCACCTCTCATAACCAATATTATTCATTCCTCCCTGAACACTGGGATTGTTCCTGAAGCACTGAAAAAGGCTTCTGTTATTCCAACTCTCAAAAAGCCTGGTGCAGACCCCAATAACTTTGATAATCTTCGCCCTATATCAAATCTCCCCTTTATTTCAAAAATTCTTGAAAAAGTTGTCGCCGCCCAGCTTCATTCACATCTCAATGACCATAATCTCTATGAACCATTTCAATCTGGTTTCCGCCCCAATCACAGCACAGAAACTGCTCTGTTAAGGATTACCAATGACCTTCTGATGGCAGCTGATTCTGGTCTCCTATCCATCCTCATCCTTCTTGATCTTAGTGCGGCGTTTGATACCATTTCTCACAATATTCTCCTGAACCGGTGAGCTTCCATTGGTATTAGTCATACCCCACTTACCTGGTTCACCTCCTATCTCTCAGACCGCACTCAGTTTATCCAATTTAAATCCCAGTCTTCAGCTCTCTGTCCTGTTTCTGCTGGTGTGCCCCAGGGTTCAGTATTAGGGCCTCTTTTATTCATTACTTACATGCTCCGTCTTGGTTATATATTCCGAAAATATAATATAAATTTTCACTGTTATGCCGATGACACCCAGCTCTGCCTTTCTTCTAAACCCAGTTCATCCCTCCCACCTTCCTCCCTCTCAGACTGTCTTATTGAGATTAGACCCTGGTTCTCCTCCAATTTCCTCAAACTCAACAGTAATAATACTGAAGTTTTACTTGTTGGTACAGCTTCTATCTTAACCAAAGCCCACAGCTTTTCCATTAACATTGAAAATTCTCCCACCCTTCGCTCCCCTCAGGTTAAGAGTTTGGGTGTCATACTTGATAATACTCTTTCATTCCAGTCTCACGTTAATTACATAACCCGGTCTGCTTACTTCCATTTACGTAATATTAACCGACTCCATCCCTTCCTTCCTCCCCATGCTCTTTCCCTCTCTAATTTGAAGCATCTCTCTCACCTTCCGGCTCCTCGTCGGCCTGGTCCATCTCCAGTTTGGTGAGCAAACTGACAAACCACTCGAAGGACTTCTGGTCTCTGTTGATCCAGATGAAGTCAACCTGCAGGGTGAAGAACATCCTGGTGTCCACGTGTGCTTCATTGCAGTACAGTGAGCTGTTGTTGGGATGCACTTTTCTTACTTTGCGCAGCTTCATCTCGCTGTCTTTGATGTTCTCGCACCACGAGTATTTACAGCTGGGACAGTTCTGCTTCCTCATGCGGTACCTGAGCCGCAGAAACACCTGGAGTCAGTTTTATATTAATTTCATGATTTTACTCACTGTAAAAAACAAACGGTGGAGAGGGTGACTGAACACGAGAGACGTAATTATAACGCGTCTAACCTTCTGAGTCCTAAAAGTAAAAAAAAATGAACAACTTTTTATTTATTGTTGAAAATGATCCAGTATCACATAACTCTATTTTCTGGCAAAGCTGAAAGAGGACATCACTGGAGCTTATTCTCATTGATTATATTATCACAGCAGAGCAATGAGGAGAGATCCTGAATAAACGTCCAGCATGTCGACAGATTACAGCTGATTATAAACTTGCAGTTTACACATGACTTGAACTGAACAGCTGGGCTGATGGAGGGACTGAGGGGTGGAGCACAGGTCTGTGGGCGTCTTACCGGTACATGATGCTTTGCAGGATGGAGGCGAAGGGTGTGATGCCGATTCCTGCCCCGATCAGAACGGCGTGTTCGGAGGCAAAGATCTGCCGTGTCGGAGTCCCGTACGGCCCGTCTACGTAACACTGTCACATGGCAGACATTCAACAAGAAGCTGCGTCTGAAACGAGCGATTCCTGACAAACTACGCCTGTGTCAGCTGAAGGTTAACGGTTTCACCCACAGTGTCAGAGGTGTTCCTCAGGGTTCTACTCTCGGTCCTATGTAGTTTCGGCTAAAGCTGTAAGTTTTTCAGAAACAGCACAATGACTCTGACCAATGTTCGCTCTCTTTGAGCTCTATTTTCCCAGCAGAGTCGGTTTTTACACAAACTCTTTCTACAAAGAAATACAGATGATATAAACAGTGCTGAGAACGAAGCAAAGGCAATGTGATGGATCTGCCAGGTCTCACTGCAAAAACATGGAAAAATCCTTTTTGTGTGCACATAGTAAGTAAGTAAAATGTATTTATAGCACATTTCACAGATAAAAATCACAATGTGCTTCACAAAAAAATCAGAAATACAAATAAAAAATGTTTTTTTCAAACTCATATTAAATTATTTTAACAGGAAGAAAATTTCACATCATAGAGAAAAACGTTGCAAAATCAAACCTGTCAGTGTAAACCAGGGGTGGGCAATCTCAGTCCACGAGGGCCGGTGTCCTGCAGGTTTTAGATCTCACCCTGGGTCAATCACATGATTAGTTCGTTACCAGGCCTCTGGAGAACTTCAGGACATGTTGAGGAGCTAATTTAGCCATTTAAACCAGCTGTGTTGGTTCGAGGACACAACTAAAACCTGCAGGGGACACCAGCCCTCGTGGACTGAGATTGCCCACCCCTGGTGTAAACCCAAACCAAGTTTTTCACACATAAACCGAAGAATCTGAATCTGAACATATGAATCTCTTGCTGCCCTATAAGGAGCCGAAACTGCCTGAACTACCAACTGTCAGGGAGTTTAAGTCCATTTTAATAACATGTTCCTCCACCCAACCTCCAAATTTTGGGCTTTTTGGACTTTCAGGGGAAAACCTGATACTGTGTGCGAAGGCTGATAAAATAATGATAATAATTGTCTGCTGGTTCAACACTGCCACAGAGCTCTTCTCACTGTAACTTATACACAATCATATAAAAACTGATTCATGCTCTGAGCTCCTCACCTTGATGTTGCAGAATCTGTGGTTCTCAGTCAGCTTGGCAGAAACCTGCAGTTTAGAAGAAAACCAGAAACACATGTACTAAAACTCTTCTGTCAGTAAACCAAACACACATTGAAGGTGTCATCAGATTTCTGTAAGTTTACTGGGCAAAGAAAATGGTTCAAATATATTTCAGTAAGGAGGGGGGCAAAGTGGCTTGCAGATGCAGGTGTTATTTAACTACATGTTTTCTGGAACTAATAACAGAGATTTCCAACAATATGATCGAGGATATTTGTATTTATGTTGCTGATTTATTGAAGCATGTAGATAAACTTTACATGTCTGGCCCTTCATAGCGATCATTACGACGCAGGGATGAATGTCTCAGACTTATGATGTGGTTCGTTCTTCTCAGTGCAGTAGATTCATATTTGTTAAAGGCTGAACTCTCCTCCTGACCTCTCCTCGCTCTGCTGATCCCAGACCGTCTGGAAAAGGTTGCACGAGTCCCTGATCTCCGGACTCGGAGGCCTCGCCCGACGGCGAGCCGCTCTGTCGGTACATCGTCAGCTCGATGGCGCCATCCTCATTAGACGCCACGGCTCCGTTACCATCGGCAGAGCTGAACATGTCGTCCTACAGGAAACCACATTGGAGATGTCACGCACAGGAAGCAGGCGGAGACCCAGCGAGTGCAGGTGTGTCAGAGTCTAACCTGAGCTCTCGGCAGCTGCCGGCGCTTCCGCAGGCTGGTGGCGAGTCTGTTGGGACCCAGAGCCTCGCTCTCCAGCTCTCTGAAGTACTCATACAGCCGGGTGGTCCACTGGCCCAGCGAGCGGATGTGCAGCCACAGAGTATCTGCAGAACGACAAGTGAAGACACAGAACTTACACCAGTTTCATTAGACGGTTAAAACCCACCCAGAGAAACTAAACAAAAAGGAGACCGAAGCTTTTACCTGAAATCTCATCAGAGAGGATCAATAAACACAAACCAACGTTCTAAGCTGAAAGGTTCTGCCATTCCCATCCACAGTTATACCTGCTGGAGTCTTTCAGCTCATTGTTCTCAGTGTCAGCAGGTGGAATCTGCAGGTTTTTTTACTAGAAATGTTACCTCATGTGTAACGTAGAGCTCAGACTCCACTGCAGTCCAGCGGACAGAAAGCCCTGAGAGCGCATCCAAAAGTCTGGGACCGGCTGAACCTATGAGGACTGTTTCAGTGCTGAGAGTGTGAGGTGTACCTGACTGCTCGGGAGCGCTGCTGATGGTGAACGGGTGCCACTCATATTTGGCGATCACTGGGATGTTGATGAAGACATAATCTCCAGGTTTGAACTGGAAGAACTGGGGACGCTTGATCACCAGATGAGTCACCTGACAGACAAAAAACACCATCAGACATCGGTGGACCTCGGGCGCCGATCGGGGCGCCGGGCTCGCTTTGTGTTTGGCACCTTGGAAGGCAGCAGGTTGACCTCCACGATGTAGAGGCCTCCCATATGGGACACGGCAATCCCCACGATCTTCTCCAGCACGAACACCAGACCTGGAACCACGAACCACTTCCAGAAGTTTGCACAGTGAATGATCAGCAGGATCCAAACCCACACATAGGACAGGTGAGACCAGTAAAAGACCTGCGGAGGAAACGGCGGTCAGCATCTCGCGGCAGGAAGCAGACCACGCACACAGAGAAAACCGTGTCTATTACCTCGAAGTGTCCGCTGCGGCGCACGAACGTGCTGGAGCAGAGCACCATGAGGCAGATCAGCACCTGCAGGACGACTCCAGTCAGCGAGGCTGTCCCCTTCACCCAGCCAATCCCAGGGCGGGTGGTCAGCAGGTACTCCCACAGGCTGTACTCACCGCTCTCCGTCATCTGGACTGAGACAAACAGCACCGGGACGCCAGTCTACACCTGTTTACACCTGTATACACCTGTGTGCTTGTGGGTGTGTGCTTATACCGAAGTTAAAGGCGTGTGCGGCGGTGTGCACCAGCGTGAATCCGAGGATGGCGCAGCCCACAATCTGGTGCAGCAGGATGTTCTGATCCAGAGGAAACACCCTCACCACCCACGTGGCCCTGAGCCAGGTCAAACAGCGCCGCAGCATCAGCACCTGGAAACGAAGACGCCACCACAACACGCGTGTGCTGAGATTTCAGCTGGACTTACGCTCATACTGTCATGTGACACCACTCTGAATCACAGGATGGTGCAGCGGGTCCAAGCTCAGTGATGCAGCTTACGTGCTGATCTGACTCCTGGGTGTTTCCTCTTTCCTGGCTTTATCTGAGTTTGCAGGCAGCTCTGATTTGAATCAGCACATGTGTGTTATGTTTTCAGCTGCACTGCACAAGATAAATAGAGAAGGAAACGTCTGTGCTGCCCTCTGCTGGACACTAAGACACAGCACAGCCCCCTCTCTGCTGATTCCTTTCCTTTGTGTGAAAGTACTCAGCTGTGGTGCAATGATTATTGCCTCACAGGTTTAGCTGGGTTAACTGGTGGCTTCATTCTGCTGGGTGATCATGAGTTTAATGACTGTGATAAATACTGTGGTTGGTACAGACAGCACCCACATAAACAGGAGCAGCTGCACGTTTGTTACTTTATTGCTTTTGTTGCTTTTCTTGTGTAGACAGAAAAAATCAGTCAGCGTAAAATTACTGTTTTATATCCACAATCAGTTTAGTTCTCCTCTGATACAGCTCTGATAGGTTTAGGTATCATCTGCTGTGAGTAGTGCATCAAATTTAAAAACCTTTTCATGAGTGTTATGTGTAGAAATGTGGCGCCATGTGGTGCTGGCATTAGAACTGGTTTCACTGCTTCCAACTGGTCCAGACTGGACCCGATGGTGGCTATGTCAGGGGTTAATGCAGCAAAGACGGCCTTTTAGATGTTCCACTTATGCAGCCCACATCGCATGTCCACCATAGTGTGGATGGAACATGATGCTAATGGAAATGCAGGCTGAAGCCGAAAAGGCACGGTGGGAGAACCGGCTCTCGACCGGAAGCCATTTCTTGCACCGGCACCACGATGGAGGGAAAGAGGCACAGACACGTAAGGATGCAGTTTGTGTCATACCATGACGAAGGTGCAGTTAAAGTTGAGGCACTGGCCGCAGCCTTTGGCCACCATGAACCAAGGCCCACCGTAGCTGTGGCGCAACATGGCGACGATGAACAGCAGCAGATTAAGGAGGGAGTACACAGCCAGGAACAGCAGCTTCCGGCTGTTGTTCTGCCAGTAGGCCCGGGTCAGGTAGCGAGGGGTGTGACGCTTCTTCTGGTCCAAATCAGGAGGCTTCAGCCAGTTAGCAGCGCTGAGGGGAAGATGAAAAACAGAACAGGTGTATTAGCAGGTCTGCAGGTTTACAGGTGTATTAGCAGGTCTGCAGGTTTACAGATGTATAAACAGGTCTGCAGGTTTACAGGTGTATAAACAGGTCTGCAGGTTTGCAGGTGTATAAACAGGTCTGCAGGTTTACAGGTGTATAAACAGGTCTGCAGGTTTGCAGGTGTAAAAACAGGTCTGCAGGTTTACAGGTGTAAAAACAGGTCTGCAGGTTTGCAGGTGTATAAACAGGTCTGCAGGTTTACAGGTGTATAAACAGGTCTGCAGGTTTACAGGTGTATAAACTGGTCTGCAGGTTTACAGGTGTATTAGCAGGTCTGCAGGTTTACAGGTGTATAAACAGGTCTGCAGGTTTACAGATGTATAAACAGGTCTGCAGGTTTACAGGTGTATAAACTGGTCTGCAGGTTTAAAGGTGTATAAACAGGTCTGCAGGTTTACAGGTGTAAAAACAGGTCTGCAGGTTTACAGGTGTATAAACTGGTCTGCAGGTTTAAAGGTGTATAAACAGGTCTGCAGGTTTACAGGTGTATTAGCAGGTCTGCAGGTTTACAGGTGTATAAACAGGTCTGCAGGTTTACAGATGTATAAACAGGTCTGCAGGTTTACAGGTGTATAAACAGGTCTGCAGGTTTACAGATGTATAAACAGGTCTGCAGGTTTACAGGTGTATAAACAGGTCTGCAGGTTTAAAGGTGTATAAACAGGTCTGCAGGTTTACAGGTGTATTAGCAGGTCTGCAGGTTTACAGGTGTATAAACAGGTCTGCAGGTTTACAGATGTATAAACAGGTCTGCAGGTTTACAGGTGTATAAACAGGTCTGCAGGTTTACAGGTGTATAAACTGGTCTGCAGGTTTACAGGTGTACAAACAGGTCTGCAGGTTTACAGGTGTAAAAACAGGTCTGCAGGTTTACAGGTGTAAAAACAGGTCTGCAGGTTTACAGGTGTATTAGCAGATCTGCAGGTTTACAGGTGTATAAACAGGTCTGCAGGTTTACAGGTGTATTAGCAGATCTGCAGGTTTACAGGTGTATAAGCAGGTCTGCAGGTTTACAAATGTATTAGCAGGTCTGCAGGTTTACAGGTGTATAAACTGGTCTGCAGGTTTACAGGTGTATAAACTGGTCTGCAGGTTTACAGGTGTATAAGCAGGTCTGCAGGTTTACAGGTGTATTAGCAGGTCTGCAGGTTTACAGGTGTATAAACTGGTCTGCAGGTTTACAGGTGTAAAAACAGGTCTGCAGGTTTGCAGGTGTATAAACAGGTCTGCAGGTTTACAGGTGTATAAACAGGTCTGCAGGTTTACAGGTGTAAAAACAGGTCTGCAGGTTTACAGGTGTATAAACTGGTCTGCAGGTTTACAGGTGTATTAGCAGGTCTGCAGGTTTACAGGTGTATTAGCAGGTCTGCAGGTTTACAGGTGTATAAACAGGTCTGCAGGTTTACAGGTGTATAGACAGGTCTGCAGGTTTACAGGTGTATAAACAGGTCTGCAGGTTTGCAGGTGTACAAACAGGTCTGCAGGTTTACAGGTGTATAAACAGGTCTGCAGGTTTGCAGGTGTACAAACAGGTCTGCAGGTTTACAGGTGTATAAACAGGTCTGCAGGTTTACAGATGTATAAACAGGTCTGCAGGTTTACAGGTGTATAAACAGGTCTGCAGGTTTACAGGTGTATAAACAGGTCTGCAGGTTTACAGGTGTATAAACAGGTCTGCAGGTTTACAGGTGTATAAACAGGTCTGCAGGTTTACAGGTGTATAAACAGGTCTGCAGGTTTACAAATGTATTAGCAGGTCTGCAGGTTTACAGGTGTATAAACAGGTCTGCAGGTTTACAGGTGTATAAACAGGTCTGCAGGTTTACAGGTGTATAAACAGGTCTGCAGGTTTACAAATGTATTAGCAGGTCTGCAGGTTTACAGGTGTATAAACTGGTCTGCAGGTTTACAGGTGTATTAGCAGGTCTGCAGGTTTACAGGTGTATAAACAGGTCTGCAGGTTTACAGGTGTATAGACGGGTCTGCAGGTTTACAGGTGTATAAACAGGTCTGCAGGTTTACAGGTGTATTAGCAGGTCTGCAGGTTTACAGGTGTATAAGCAGGTCTGCAGGTTTACAGGTGTATAAACAGGTCTGCAGGTTTACAGGTGTATTAGCAGGTCTGCAGGTTTACAGGTGTATTAGCAGGTCTGCAGGTTTACAGATGTATAAACAGGTCTGCAGGTTTGCAGGTGTATAAACAGGTCTGCAGGTTTACAGGTGTATAAACAGGTCTGCAGGTTTACAGGTGTATAAACAGGTCTGCAGGTTTACAGGTGTATAAACAGGTCTGCAGGTTTACAGGTGTATTAGCAGGTCTGCAGGTTTACAGGTGTATAAACAGGTCTGCAGGTTTACAGGTGTATAAACAGGTCTGCAGGTTTGCAGGTGTATAAGCAGGTCTGCAGGTTTACAGATGTATAAACAGGTCTGCAGGTTTACAGGTGTATAAACAGGTCTGCAGGTTTACAGGTGTATAAACAGGTCTGCAGGTTTACAGGTGTATTAGCAGGTCTGCAGGTTTACAGGTGTATAAACAGGTCTGCAGGTTTACAGGTGTATAAACAGGTCTGCAGGTTTGCAGGTGTATAAGCAGGTCTGCAGGTTTACAGATGTATAAACAGGTCTGCAGGTTTACAGGTGTATAAACAGGTCTGCAGGTTTACAGGTGTATAAACAGGTCTGCAGGTTTACAGGTGTATTAGCAGGTCTGCAGGTTTACAGGTGTATAAACAGGTCTGCAGGTTTACAGGTGTATTAGCAGGTCTGCAGGTTTACAGGTGTATAAACAGACATCAGTACTGACCTGATGGTGAGGTTCTCCATCACCTCGGGGAACGTCTCCAGTTCAGCTTTGAGCTCCTCAAAGGTGATGGAGCCGCTGTTGTCCTTATCGGCGGACTCAAACAGAGCCAGTGTGAGGTCATCCAGCTTCTCCTCCGGCAGTGAGATGGCGCTCTCACGCAAACATGACTTCAGAACCGTTTTCAGCTCGTCTGGATCTATTGAACCGCTGCCTGTTTACAGAAAGCAAAAAGGATTAAGTGAAACTGCCCCGTCGCCTGGCGGGCTGACGATGATACCCCATCAGCCTTTTACAGAGTTATAAAAATGAAACATGGCCACAAAACTGATAACTGACCTCTACCTGCTTCAGGACGTCAGCTATCTCTTATCTACAACTGTTAGACAGACTGAAACATTTGAAAATAACTCTTGTTGTAAATGTTGTAAATGTTGATGCATGAGCGAATGCTGACCATCCACGTCGTAGACCTGGAACAGGAAGCGGAGCTTGTCGGTCTCGTTGCCGTGGATCAGGAGGTCCAGAGCTTTGAGCAGTTCGTCCAGGCTGATGGAGCCGCTGCCGTCTGAGTCGAACAGTGCGAAGAAACGCTCAGCAAAGAAAGACTGCGAACAATTAGAGGACACGAGTTATTGAGGCCCATTTCAGGTGTTTTTTCTAAACTGCTCACCAGTCCATTCTCACCTCTTTGACCTTGAGAGCTGTTTTGAACTCCTCCAGGTCAATCTCTTTGTCCTCTCCGGCGATGGTCTCAAACTGTTTGGTCACCCACTCCAGCCAGCGGGCGTCTTCGTCCAGACTCATGGTGACCAGCTTTGCTGCTGCAGCTGGTGGGGACAAGCCAGCAAGCATCAAACCTAGCTTTTTGTTTTGATCTGCCTGTTCATGTAATCCTAATTACTCTTCTTCCATCAGAGCGAACATGTGTTAACAGACCTCTCTGCATTGAATCATATCTGTTATTAACCTCTGTCTCTCTTCCACAGCATGTCTTTATCCTGTCTTCCTTCTCTCACCCCAACCAATCACAGCAGATGGCCCCGCCCCTCCCTGAGCCTGGTTCTGCCGGAGGTTTGTTCCTGTTAAAAGGGAGTTTTTCCTTCCCACTGTCGCCAAAGTGCTTGCTCATAGGGGGTCATATGATTGTTGGGTTTTCTCTGTATTATTGTAGGATCTACCTGACATTATAAAGCTCCTTGAAGCAACTGTTGTTGTGATTTTTATAAATAAAACTGAATTGAATGAATCTGAGTTGCTCTGCTCTGTGAGTCTGCTGAGTCCCTCTGGGATTGATGGGTCCCATTTGAATCTCCTTTTACGTGTTTTATTAGCTCATATTATTACTCAGGTTGTCTCATCATATGCTTAGACTTGGTCAGAAATTCTTCTTGTCATATTTTAAAGGGTGAAACTCGTCCTGGTCCTTATTGTGTCACGGCCAGGCGGATCAGCTGCACGCTGATCAGCCCTCTCTGTTTCTCTTCCTCTTCTCTCTCGCCGGGGCGGAACTCACTGTGGGTTCACGCCCTCGACCCACGCCCTCGACCCACGCCCTCGGGAGATGAGACACCTGGGTCTCATTAAGGGGAGCAGCATTTAAGCCAAGAGGTGACTGCTGTTCGTCGCTGGATCATTGTCTACCACGCGTTAGTGAAGTCAAGCTACAGAAAGTCTAGTTAAGAGTGTTTTCCTCTGTGCGTCGTTCTTAACCCTGTCTCCCTGTCTACAGAGCTTCCTGGATTTTCCCCCGTGTGATTCCCGTGTGGCAGTGTCAGAGTGTGAGCCTGTGATCGTGTGTGTGGATGATCTGAAGAACGCGTGCTTTCCCCCTGGACTTCCCTGGAGACCCCTTCTCCCCCCACTCAGCTGTATATAGCACCCCCCCGCACCTTCCTGTATATACACCTGGTGAATTGTAAATAAATCCTTCTTGTGAGCATCAGAACTGGAGTCCTGCGCTTGAGTCCTCCTCCAAACCGTAACATATTGTCCTTGTCGAGACGCAGGGACATCTCTTCAGGGTCAACAGTGTTAACGAATTTAAGATGAAACCAGGTCGTGCGGAAATTCAAAGAGAACGAGAACCAGTTCAGAGTTTCACAAACCCTTTCCCGCATCTACTGTCACAAATGGACAACTGTACCCTCAAACACACAATAATAACATGGAGTGAACCACCACTCACAACCACCAGCACTTTATATACCTCTGTAGAAACTATCCACACCCTCACTTATCTGTAGGAATTATATCTCACTTATCTTAACTGCACTACTGTATAGCTCTGTGTAAATAATCATTCTGTACATTCGATAATCTTTAATCCTACAACTGTTTACAACTTGCATAGTTCCCATTTCTGTATAGCTGTATATCCCAGATTCTGTAAAGTTATTTATTTCATATTTATATCCTGTTCATATCCTGTACATAGCTTGTACTCACTACAGCCTGTACATACTTATAGTTATAGAATATTCACAACATACTTCATACCGTGTACATTATAACATACCATAATAGACCCATTTCTGTAATATACTCACATATCTATATTATTGCTAATATATGTTGTAATATATCTATATCACTAAAGCACTTCTGGATGGATGCAAACTGCATTTCCTTGCCCTGTACCTGTGCATGTGCAATGACAATAAAGTTGAATTCTATTCTAATTCTATTCTATTCTAAACGACTTTACTCTGTGCATATGCAAAACTAGGATTGGATTAATGAAATGAGCACACCGGCCTGTTTTGTAAATCATCATCATTTGGAAGCAGGACAAATGTGCAATCTGTGTGAATCTGAATGTCTAAATCAGCGTCATTATTGTAAAACAGGCTCGGGCTGAAAGAACGGGTGTTTGGATATCATCTGGCCTTTAATCTTTATTCTTTGCACCATTTCTTGTTACTGCAGCAACAGCACGGCTATGTGTCCTTCAGAGGCTGAGGGGTTCCCTCTGCCATGTACAAAACAGGTTATTACTGCACTACATGAGGAATCACTGAGGCCGGCGCTCCTGACACTCAGCAAGGCAAATAAAAGGAAAAGCTCTTGTGGAGCAGCTGTGTAATAAATCTTCGGACTGCATCAACCTTCATAAGAGGAGTGATGATTGGAGAATGCAAACCAGCGTGCAACCAGCGGTAAAAGTGATGATGACGATCACATGATTCTAATTTTTCCATCTTTCTGTAAAGCCGGTGTGTTTGGTTGCTGATGTCATGCAGACATTTGATTGGTTGGTGGTGATCGAGTCCAGATTTGGTTCTGTGCAATCACTTTTCCAGGGAGATCATTTAAACTGTGTTAAAAACAGCATGAGTCTCAGTCTGAAGCCTGCAATGCATTCTGGGAAACATTCAGGCTCTTCTCAGCAGGTGGGACAGGTGTGTGCTCAGAGCAGGTGACAGTAGGTGAAAGGTCTCCTTTTACCCACATTTAGAGACGAGCATCATCTTCCAGTTGAGGTTGTGTCAAAGCCTCTAATGCAGCTGTATTTGAAGTCTTTTCCTCCCCGTGGCGGTAACGATGGCGTTCCCGTTCTGTTAAATCAAACTTGAGCTTCTCACGTTTGTAAAGTTCTTGAAGGTTCGTGATCGCAGAGTCTCCGCTGGGATCTGAGTGGAATTTGAACCGTCAGCCTTCACGAGCAGCTGGACTCGTGGGCGTCCTGCTGGTTTCCCTCACGGGGACAATCTGCGGCGATGCCGTCGTCATGGAGACGTCGGATGCAGAGACAACAAATAATACACGTGAGGCGACGAAGCATCGCCACAATCAAACCTGAAAGTCCTTCAGAGTCCCAGCCTGAAAAATTTCAGCTGTTTTTTAAATAAAGCTTCTGACCGTAGAGTCACAGCTGCGCCTCACACCTCACCTCCCGAGATCAGTTCAGCCAATCAGAGAGCAGCAGGAATGTCCACGCGTCTGTACAGGTTCCATCCTTCTGCTTTTCTGTAGTCATTCGGGCATTATTTGACCTCCATACGGCAGCGACAGCTTTCAGTGTGAGCTGCTGTATGGAGGTCAGAAACCGCCCAGACTAATCATCCAAAACATTTTAAATCTGCCTTCAAAATAAAATGTATTCAAAATATGATCACGGGTTTCTGATAACTGACCTTTTAGTGTAAACCTGAAACTCTCACTGAGCCATGAAGTCTCTGAAATCCATCTTTTCCTGAAAATCCTTAAAATATTAGTTTCACAAATTAAAGTCAGACTCACATTTATCTGCTGCGGCGAGTCTTCCTCCGTCCTCAGCTGCTCTCTGTCTCCTCTGAGCTCCGTCCTCACCTCCTCCTCACCTCCTCCTCCTCCTCCGTGTCAGCTGGAGCTGACATCCCACAGCCCTCACAAAAACAACATGGAGCAGAGCAGAAACACGTTTAACCCCACAGGTGAGTCCGGGTTTGTCACATGGTTTAACTAGACTTTTATTATCTTTATAAGTTTGTTATTCCTGATACTGCTGACGTTCACGTCTTGACCTCACCGATCCTTTTGATATTCAGCTGGAGAAGAGTCACATGAAGCTGAAGTATTTTTCATCAAAGCTTTATTACCAGTGCACACTGGGAGATCCCACTATACACTCAAAAAAGTGAAATTTGGTGGTTATTGCATTTACAAGACTCTAACATGTAATTTGAACACAATGAATTTATGTTTCTAAGGTGAACGTAATAAAATCATATAAGATCTACATGAAATTTATCAACTTAGCGCCTCTTAAATTTATTCTTGTTGATATGACATGATAAAATCTAACAAGAGTGGTTAGCTGCCTTAAAGACTCGCGATATCACAAGATCACGTGAGATTCTAAACAACAAGAGGCAGGAAAGCACATGGTTTGCTTCACGGTCATCTTGGAAAGGTAAGAGTGAATCTATCTTCATCCATCTTGATGAAAATACTTTTTGCACAAAGGTATCATTAGTTTGTCGATTCTTTTCAGTTCTATTTATTCACATTTGTTTTTTGTTTTTGTTTTTTAAAATATCTGTTTGTTTATGCCATTCTAGCTAGCTAACACGTTAGTGCAAGAATATAGCACAATGTCATGCTAGCATGATAGCCTAATATGAAAGACTTAGCTACTCCAAATATAGATATTGTTTATAACTTAACCTCTGCACATAAGCTAGTTTGGCTCTACCACAGAGACTGTTGTGATAAATTTACATTTTACGTGTGGGTTGTTGAAATTTGTAAGTTTGTAAGTTGCAACTGATGGACAGTGGTTTATTTAACAATTTATGTGTTTTTAGTACACTGAGGAGGAAAGACAAAACATGAACAGATATGTTTTCCTGTTTTTTAATTTTTTTGAAATTAAATATTTTTCTACTTAATAAACTTGGAGACTTGCAGTTCCCTCCTGTAAAGATAATAAATGTTTAATCTTATCAGGTGGTGAAAGGTCTGGAGAGCTGGCAGGCCAGTTCATCAAATTCATGGTGAGCTAATATTTTTCTTAAAAATTATCACATTCCCATGTTAAAAATGTAATATATTCATTTGTAAGAGACATATAGTTTTGAGACCAAGAAAACATTGCATTCTGATTTTATGTACACATCATCTAAACTTTCTTGAATTGGGGGTATGGCATGATTAAATTAATACACAAATTACAAAACAATATTAAAATGACAGACTTGTCTAAAATGCATAAATACTATTTGAAAAGATTAAGACTGTAAAACAATAGCCTCTGTATTTCTCACAAATTCCTGGTAATTCAACTAAAAGTTCTTTAATCCCACTGCTAGGTCGTTGAGATGGATTTCCGTATATATTTGTTTTTTTCCCCCTCTGTGTATAAAGACTGATGCTGTTGAAATCAGAAGAGAATACATCGCCAAAGGTCTTTGCGTGTACCTGAATGAAGATCCTGAGAAGCTGGTGAAGGATTACCTGGTATGTTAACTTGCCTGTATCCTTAACTAAGGAGATGATCAAAGATAAGCTTGAACTACATAAAAGAGTTTCAGGGGATGGGGTTTTCCTATAAATTACCGGTGGCTGTAAAAAATACCTTTTAAAATAGGAAAAGTAAGAGCTTTAAGTTTCTCACTGGATACTACACACACCATTCTTGAGTGTTTTATACTATCATTATTATAATATCATTATAATAACCTCATTCATACACACATTCATACAAGATTTTTATGTAACATTTACACTTCAATGGATGTATCAGGAGCAACTTGGGGTTCAGTATGTTACCCATTGATAGTTTTAGTATCAGATTAGAGAAGCCAGGGATTAAACCAGTAGACAACTTGCTCTACCTCCTGTGCCACAGTCACCCCTATCACAACTCAAGATTTTGAAAGACATTGTTGAGGTATTGAATGAACTTCTCTTGAGTCAGCAAAAATATCGGGCAGTCATTTTTGATTACATTTACATTATTATAAAGCTTGAATGAGTAAAGCTTTTAGGTATTTTACATTAATGTAAAACAGATATTTACTTTTAAAACTGTTTGCAATGGACATTAGTGAGAAATCATTATCTTTTTTTTGTTTGTTTTATTGTCACAGGAAGTTGATAACAAGCATCGCCACTGCCATAGCAGAGACAGTCTTTGGAATCTGTGTCATTCGGTCAGAGGGTGCGGAGCCTGGCGATGACCCTCAGGATGTTGTGATTGTTCTAGAGGGGGTGGAAGTGATGGGTGAGTTGGGCAATGTAGTTTTTGCAGTGACAATGTTGCTTGGTCTGGTCTATTCACTGAACCTGAGCTACCCTCTGGAACTCAGGTACACCTTTGAGGTCCTGCAGAAGATTCTTATGGAATTAGATGCACACGAACTATCCAACAGCACACAAAGTACAGGTTCTCAAAACACTATTTTCTCGTTGAGAAATGTTTCCATTACAACAGCTACACCATGTATCTGGACCATGAACCTAAAATAATTGCAGATATTTTCTTTTTTGAAAGTGCATCTGTTGACCTTCAAAGTAGTTGTATTAGTCATCGGAAAATCACCTGATTCAGCCATTCATTGTTGTTAAAAAATTGTTTTAACAGGTTAACTTTCCACTTTGTCCACTACTTAACTTGTACTTGCATTTCATGTATTCTTTATACATTATGTGAAATTTGCTATAAATTCAATAAATTGGAGAAAACAAAAAGATGTGTATGACAAATTTTTATTTACCTTTTAGATGTAATAGTGAAATGTATGTTAACCAGACTCTAGACTTTGTTAAATGCTCCAAAAAATTACTCTTTAAATTAACTTAAAATAATCATGGAAAGAATTTCCACATGATTAAATTGCTTTCTATTAGCATTAAAGACTTGTGTTGGAATAACTTAATTTGTATGAGTTGGTTCAACTCAATTAACTTAAGCTGGGACCAAATTTAGTAAATTAATTGGAGAAAACCTACTGAATTGAGTTGGAACAAAACTCTTTAAGTTGGATCAACACTATTAAAATATATTGGATCAAAATGCAGTAAATACGTTGATTCATCAATCTTTAATTAAGTTGGTCCAACTTGAGTGCATTAAGTTGGAGTAACAGAATTTCATAATGCTAAAATAAAGCAATTTAATCACGTGGAAATTCTTTCCATGATTTTTTTATGTTCATTTAAAGAGTTATTTTTTTGAGTGTACAGGGAGTGCAGAATTATTAGGCAAGTTGTATTTTTGAGGAATAATGTTATTATTGAACAACAACCATGTTCTCAATGAACCCAAAAAACTCATTAATATCAAAGCTGAATGTTTTTGGAAGTAGTTTTTAGTTTGTTTTTAGTTTTAGCTATTTTAGGGGGATATCTGTGTGTGCAGGTGACTATTACTGTGCATAATTATTAGGCAACTTAACAAAAAACAAATATATACCCATTTCAATTATTTATTTTTACCAGTGACACCAATATAACATCTCCACATTCACAAATATACATTTCTGACATTCAAAAACAAAACAAATCAGCGACCAATATAGCCACCTTTCTTTGCAAGGACACTCAAAAGCCTGCCATCCATGGATTCTGTCAGTGTTTTGATCTGGTCACCATCAACATTGCGTGCAGCAGCAACCACAGCCTCCCAGACACTGTTCAGAGAGGTGTACTGTTTTCCCTCCTTGTAAATCTCACATTTGATGATGGACCACAGGTTCTCAATGGGGTTCAGATCAGGTGAACAAGGAGGCCATGTCATTAGTTTTTCTTCTTTTATACCCTTTCTTGCCAGCCACGCTGTGGAGTACTTGGACGCGTGTGATGGAGCATTGTCCTGCATGAAAATCATGTTTTTCTTGAAGGATGCAGACTTCTTCCTGTACCACTGCTTGAAGAAGGTGTCTTCCAGAAACTGGCAGTAGGACTGGGAGTTGAGCTTGACTCCATCCTCAACCCGAAAAGGCCCCACAAGCTCATCTTTGATGATACCAGCCCAAACCAGTACTCCACCTCCACCTTGCTGGCGTCTGAGTGGGACTGGAGCTCTCTGCCCTTTACCAATCCAGCCACGGGCCCATCCATCTGGCCCATCAAGACTCACTCTCATTTCATCAGTCCATAAAACCTTAGAAAAACCAGTCTTGAGATATTTCTTGGCCCAGTCTTGACGTTTCAGCTTGTGTGTCTTGTTCAGTGGTGGTCGTCTTTCAGCCTTTCTTACCTTGGCCATGTCTCTGAGTATTGCACACCTTGTGCTTTTGGGCACTCCAGTGATGTTGCAGCTCTGAAATATGGCCAAACTGGTGGCAAGTGGCATCTTGGCAGCTGCACGCTTGACTTTTCTCAGTTCATGGGAACTGTGTCACCCCTCTTCAGTAGTTTTCCACTAATTCTATTGTTCAGTCGGGGGGGGGGGGGGCTTGTAACTGTGGCATTCATGACAGGCAGACCCCCACTGTCAATAAATCCCTTACTCTGCACAGTTACACACCAGGACTTACAGCTAAACCAACTGGTTTGAACAAAGTCCACTATAGTCCTGTAAACAGGGGTTGACAAAGTCATCCTAAAAAACACACTTATGAATCATTTCCCGTTCTTCCAAATTACAGTCACTCCCTGTTATCTAAGTAAACTTAAGCACATTCTGTTCCAATCATTGTTTTATTCTACTCACAACACACAGATTCACCGAACGTGCAGCTTTTCCCATTCTTACGTCACCGTACGGAGGTAAAATGAGATCAAAATTATAGGATAAAAACAGTGTGAATGAAGAAAAATATGAAAAAACAACGATAAAAGGGTGAAACGTGACTCATAAGAGAAAAAAAAGAAGCTTAGTTGCTTTATTCTTGTATTTATTAGAAATATTCTTGTTACAGAGGAGCCCATCACTTTGTGTAATGTTGTTTCAGCACGGACAGACGAGAGGACTCAGACAGGAAGAAGATTTTTATCAAAGCAAGAAGAAAACCAATCAAAACAACAGTTTTTTGCCCACTGTGAAAACTGATGGATGTGAATCTTGTGTGCTGACGTAATGACGGTAAATGAATCTTATGTTGCGCATGTGTTATGTTATCAATGCTTCGCCTGACACGAGGCATCATTTGTGTTATACTGTGTTTTGTTGTGTGTGTTTGTGGTTCTTCGATGAAGTGCTCCTTCCATAATCCTTCTTCTACCCCACTCCAACTTGAAATATGACTTCAACAATGATTGTGATTCTTTTCCCCACACCGAGACATCACAGCTGATTTTATGCATTAACGTCAGAAACATGATTTATGTCTTTCTAAGCCACAGCTGCAGACACATCCTCTTTGTACAGAATCGAAACGTTCGTGCAGGAAGGACAAAATTTAAGGCACGCTTTGTTTCTCGCTCACAAACAGTGAAACTGCAGAAGAGCAAACAATGAATCATATTCACAGGCTCACAGCAGACTTCAGCACAGTCCTCTTTATTCACCGCTTTGAAACAACAGAGACGTCACATTTGAGACGCCTCTCACAGCCTGCTGATGGCGGTCTCCTCCTCCTCCATGATGGAGCGCAGAGCCTCCAGACACTCCACGGACACCGTCAGGGTGCCGACCACCTCGCTGCTGTCCTCCACGTCCAGCACTGCAAACACACAGACGCACACACGTGTACTGTGATTATTCAGGGAATGATTTTGGGTTTCAGTCTGTCAGACTCAGACGGTTTTAGTTTGTTATTTGTTTATTCTGCTGTTTGTAACTGCTCAGCCCTCGCTGCAGTACTGGGATCATTTTACACTGCATCAGGTAAGTATTACTCACTCTTTCATGTCTATTTCATGTGTATTGTTTGTGTATTTATACACAAGCACTCGGAGCCGGCTCACGTTGTTCACTTCAAAGAGTCGGCTGTAAGAGGCGTCTCGTTCGCGACCGACACATCACTACATCACGGTGAAGAGAGCGAGCTCCCTGGAGTTCACACGGTCGTCACAGCAGGAGACACAAACTCCACAAATCACGTTGTGTTTGCAGGAGTAAAAACACACAGACACACACGTGCAGGGTGGATGATATCGCTATCATGATGTGACACAGACCCCAGCAGCACAGGGAGAGGAGGAACGTGTGAAAATCAGTGGCAGACATGGTCGGAAATACGAGACAAAGTAAACATGTTTGTGTTACGGTGATGTCACGGTCGAGCACACCCGCGTGTACGTGGACTGAGCGGGCGCGGCTGAGCAGACGGCCATTTATGTAGTGAGGAATTCGTCAACATCACTCGGCTGACGTGAAACCTAGGCCTCGAGTTTCCCCTGCGGACGGCAGACGCGCTCATGTCGAAACGACTCGTGCTTTCTCCTCGGCCTTTTGATATCTCGCAGCCTGAGTGCAATCTGAATGAGTCCAGATGAGAGTCGCCCCACAGTCGCACTTCGCTTGTCCGCTTCGTGCTGAAGGATCATCAGTGCAGCAGTAATCCAGGGATGACCCATGTCGGGCCTGGATGGAATAAGTGTGGATTGGCCACACAGCCCCACAGTTTTACCCACGTTACCTACTGTGGGCTCAGACACGCACGTTTTCAAAGAGGAACTATTCCCCTCACAACACTAAAAAATTCATTAATTAATTAAAATTAAGAACGTCTTTCACAGAGGTTTCCTCGACTCAGCAGGTCTGCAACAATCAAGCATGTTTGTGATGGTGAGAGAAACCACGAGGCTAGAACGCCAAAAACTGTTACCATAGCATGTGTCCTGGATCTGGGAGGGACCGATGCTACCGTATCATGTCAACGTGCAGGAATACAAACGGAAATACTGAACGAGGGACTGACTGCTTCTATTCTGACATCTAGATTTAACCCAGAGAGGCAGAGACTCGCCAGCTGCTCAAAGACAAATGCTGTGAGCTGCAGGATGGTCTGGACCACTGAGAAAGCCGCTCGAGCAAACACTGTTATTTGGAGGTCGTAATCTAGATCAGCTAAAATGGTGAACATTAGGAAAAGCATTTGTTTCCTGCGTCTCTGCTTTTAAGAACTTTAAAGGCTGCTGTGGTCGTGTTGTTGGTGGTTATCGTTTCGGTGCGTGCTGACCGCTCAAACGCTCCTCTGTCACGTCTCGCTGTTTCTCCAGGATGTCAGGGATCCTCAGGAAGGCCACGCCCACATCCTCACACTCCCTCTCCTGCTCCTCTTCCTCTGGAGGCTCGCTCACCACTGTGAACCGGATTCTGTTGGGAAAGGACGGTCCCGTTAGCATAGCCTGCCAGCACCTGGACTCTGGCTGTTCTACAGGGTGGGCATTTATATGGATACAGCGTAATAACATGGGAATGGTTGGTGATATAAAGTCCTGTTTGTGGCACATTAGTATATGTGAGGGGGCAAACTCCTCAAGATGGGCGGTGACCATGGTGGCCATTTAGAAGTCGGCCGTCTTGGATACAACTTTTGTTTTTTCAATAGGAAGAGGGTCATGTGACACATCAGACTTATTGGTAACGTCACAAGAACAACAATGGTGTGCTTGGTTTCAACGTAACTTTATTCTTTCATGACTTATTTACAAGTTTCTCTTTGTTCACAGCCATTGACATGTCGAAGAGGTTAACACGTGAGGATCGAAATCGTGTTGATATCTGGTGAACGCAGTAACCGGGTCATTGCAGCAGATTTCAATGCAACACACTCTACGAGACCACCCATCTCCCATGCTACAGTCAGCAAACTGCTTGCTAAGTTTGGTGAAACTGGTTCAGTGTTGGATTTGCCAAAATGTGGACGCTAGAAAACTGTCACTAATGAAGAAACATCAGTGGCTGTCCTAGCTTCATTCAGCAAGAGCCCACAGCGTAGCACTCGCCGCATGTCACTGGAGAGTGGCATTAGTCCAACATCCCTTGGGCGGATATTAGCTACTCACAAATGGCACCCTTACAAACTCCAGCTGCTGCAGCATCTCAGCGAGGATGACCCAGATCGGCCACAGAATTTGCAGAATGGGCAAAACAAAAACTGGAACAGGACCCTCAGTTCACGCAGAAGATTTTGTTCAGTGATGAGGCAAACTTTTATGTGAATGGTGTTAACAAACAAAATCACCGCTATTGGTCTGACACTAACCCACACTGGATGGATCCCTCCAAGACTGTTGGAACAACAAAAGTGATGGTTTGGTGTGGTATATGGGGACAACGATAGTGGGTCCATTCTTCATCAATGGAAACCTCAAGGCCACTGGATATTTGAAATTGCTACATGATGTGTTTCCCTCTTTATGCACTGAAGCTGGCACGTTCCCTCAGTTTTTCCAGCAAGATGGTGCACCACCACATTATGGGTGCCAGGTCCGAGCATTCCTAGATGAACAGTTTCCTGGAAAGTGGATTGGTCGTCGTGGGCCAGTTGAATGGCCCCCAAAGTCTCGCGATCTGACCCCCTTAGACTTTTATCTTTGGGGTCATCTGAAGGCAATTGTCTATGGTGTGCAGTACCTGAAACTACGGATACTGGATGCCTGTGCTGGCATTTCTCCTGCGGTGTTGCTATCAGTGTGTGAAGAGTGGGAGAAGAGGGTTGCATTGACAATCCAACACAATGTGCAGCACATTGGACATGTTTTATAAGTGGTCAGAAACTTATAAATAACTCATGAAAGAAGTTACGTTGAAACCAAGCACACCATTGTTGTTCTTGTGACATTACCAATAAGTGTGATGTGTCACATGGTCCTCTTCCTATTGAAAAAACAAAAGTTGTATCCAAGATGGCCGACTTCTAAATTCAATTCAATTCAATTCAATTTTATTTATAAAGTCGCCTCAAGGCGCTTCATAGATACAGAGAAAAACCCTACAATCATATGACCTCCTATGAGCAAGCACTTTGGCGACAGTGGGAAGGAAAAACTTCCTTTTAACAGGAAGAAACCTCCGGCAGAACCAGGCTCAGGGAGGGGCGGGGCCATCTGCTGTGATTGGTTGGGGTGAGAGAAGGAAGACAGGATAAAAGACATGCTGTGGAAGAGAGACAGAGGTTAATAACAGATATGATTCAATGCAGAGAGGTCTGTTAACACATAGTGAGTGAAGAAGAAACACCCAGTGCATCATGGGAATCCCCGGCAGCCTACGTCTATTGCAGCATAACTAAGGGAGGATTCAGGGTCACCTGGTCCAGCCCTAACTATATGCTTTAGCAAAAAGGAAAGTTTGAAGCCTAATCTTGAAAGTAGAGATAGTGTCTGTCTCCTGAATCCAAACTGGAAGCTGGTTCCACAGAAGAGGGGCCTGAAAACTGAAGGCTCTGCCTCCCATTCTACTTTTAAATACTCAGTAAATCTCATATGCTCAAACCCCAGACATAAATCTAACCAATCACTGCCAATCACTGCATCCTTCTTAATCAATGTAGCAAACAGCTTTTAAGCCATGATATACAGTAATGGCCACCATGGTCACCGCCCATCTTGAAGAGTTTGCCCCCTCACATATACTAATGTGCCACAAACAGGACTTAATAATATCACCAACCATTCCCCTGTTATTACGGTGTATCCATATAAATGGCCCACCCTGTAGATGGTAAAATGGTAAATGGCCTGTATTTGTACAGCGCTTTTACTAGTCCCGCCTAGGGACCCCACAGCGCTTCACACACCCAGTCATCCACACACTCACACACTGGTGGAGGCAGCTACAGTCGTAGCCACAGCTGCCCTGGGCAGACTGACAGAAGCGAGGCTGCCATATCGCGCCATCGGCCCCTCTGGCCAACACCAGTAGGTGAAGTGTCTTGCCCAAGGACACAACGACCGAGACTGTCCGAGCCGGGGCTCGAACTGGCAACCTTCTGATTACAAGGCGAACTCCCAACTCTTGAGCCACGATCGGCCTGTAGATCAGGTGACTGCTTTACAGCAGCTGTTTGTGACCTATTACAAAGAGCCTGGACACCAACACTGGGGCTCTAACACCTGGCAGCAGCCAATCACAGCAGAGCATGGCGGACGCTGTCTGCAGTCAGAAGAAGAAGCAGCTGCTCTGAGTCTGTGTTCAGTGAACTCCTCACCTCTCCATGTGAGGATTTCGTCCCTGCAGGACTCCCCTCAGCAGGCGCCTCCTCGCTGCGTTCCTCTCGGCGTCCACGGGGATGACTGTGGACAGACAGTGAGGTCACAAACTGAGAGCAGAGGCCGTTGCCGTGATTGGTGCAGTGTCTGAGCGCACCTGTGCAGGTGTGTACCTTTGCTGTAGTTGTAGTTGATGCTGCGGCCCAGTGGCGGTTTGGGCAGAGACAGCGGCGTTTCCTCCGTGGGCAGGTCCAGAAAGGAGTACTCCACGAAGAGCCGCACCACGCTGCTGTCCCATGCCACCCGAGACTCCGCCCTCAGGCTTAGACA